>NW_028145528.1:5132500-5177500 GCF_977016875.1 Pavona decussata | reverse complement strand
ATTTAGGACTCCTTAGAAAGACGAAACTAATCTGCGACAAAACTAGAACAATCAAGCTCTTCATCTCTAACAGACTTGAAGCAATTCAGTAAGAATCCGTTCAACATATAGACACAGCCTTGCTAATTACGACTACACACTGTCTAGACTCTACGTTGCATGTCTAGACACTGATTTCAAACCTACAATTCGGTCAGTGAAATCGGTGTGTTTGAAAGCAGTGTATTGTAAATACGTTTTTGTAAGTAGTTATTTGTAAGTACTGTGTCGTGTTTTTAAGTAACTTATTCCGAGCAGCGTTTTGTAAATTGTTAACTTTTCCTTTGTTTTCTCTTGGTAAGTTGTAGAGAAGCTGTAAACTGTAATTAGTTAATCAAGTTCTTTAAGTATTGTAACGTGTGGTAAAATAAAAATAAACAAATAAAAAAAAATGTCTAGACACTGAGCAGTAACTTGTTACAAAGTCACACCTGAGGAATTTTTTTTATGGTCTACCATATGAAACATTTTCTTGCCACTTTGTTGGTCCTATATTTTATTCCAAGCAGTTGTTTCTTTTCTAAAATGAATGTGGCACGAGAATGAGAAAAAAAAGCAACAAAACAAAACAACAAAAGAAAAAGGCGAGGGGAGAGGGAGGGAAATGAAACGCCTGTCAGTGTGTCCAGGTATTTTTCCGAGTGCCTCAAAAATGATTGTTAATAATTGCTCCCTAGGGGCATCAAATGTCACATGGGAAGCCAAATTCCGGTTAATTTCATGAAGCGTTAATTTCCCATTATTTGAGGAGCACGATGAAGCAATATCGTTTTAACCCTTTAAGCCCCGAGGGAAATGCCAAATTTTTCTAAATCGGTAACTATAAACCAGGAGACCACATGTGATATACCATTTGAAAGGTGTTTTCTGGGCTATGCTATAAATCACACCAAAAGAAATGGAGGAGGTCACAGATTGAATTGACAAGTGCCCAAAATGAAAAAATAAAAACGTTTAAAATTTTCCTGTTCCTTGTACAGATTGGGTATGTCCCTAAACTATAGCTTAATTTGCAGCTCTCAGTGCATTAGTTGTTGTCAGATATTAACTTGGCCTAAAAAGCACAAAGATAAAAAGTTCCAAAAGTTGCAGGGGTGGTAAATCAAGTCTTGTATAAGAGGGGGGCATGATATTATGCCTTCCATGTGCAGATCTTTCCAAGATCTTTTAGTTGTGCAAATTTCACACGAATTGACTGAATATTGAGCATGTAATTGCATCTTGTGCCATATGGCACTATCGGGGCTTAAAGGGTTAACAGTTGTATACTGCTACCATAAGACATTGACAAAATAAATTCAAGCGAAAATTAGCAAAGGGAGGGGAATTTTGGCAATTTGCGTGACTAATGACGTCATCACTATTCAATTATTAAATACATGAAGTCAAATCGTGATGTGATTCAATCAATGACCTATGTTACATTTAAGGACAAAAGTTATTACACTTAGGACCTCTATTACAATTAGGGCCGAAAGTTTTTACACTTAGGACCTTTATTACATTTAGGGCCGAAAGTTATTACACTTTGGGCCTTCATTACATTTAGGGACATTTATTACATTTGAGGCCTCAACACCATGCCAAAGCTGTGTATTCATCTTTCAGAAGAAAAAAAGGAGTTTGTTTTCAAGATCTCTGAATGTTACAACAACTGTCATGAAAGAGAAAGTAGGTACAGTATAGTAAAGCAAAGCTTTGCTTCGTTACTGCCTTGTGGTACAAATTGTTACTGAGAAGCAAACTACAACATTTGTTGGTCATCAAAGCAGTGTTTATTGACAAACGCGGGACCGCTGCTTATCCATCTTTGAGTGGAAAAACCGTGCATACGTTTAAACAAGTGAATTTGAAGTCCATATTCGCTTTTGAGTTTCAGTGAAGCTCACCTCTCTCTGTATTTTATGGACAATATGAACAACTTTTCATCGATCTTAGGTTGGCATTTGTATAAAATAATGATTCCGAGTCATGAAAGGGCATATTCGCTTTTGAGTTTCAATGAAGTTCACCTCTCTCTGTATATTTCGGACCATATAAACAACATTTCATTGACAAAAGTAGGCCACCCATCTTTGAGTGGAAAAAATGGCGCTTTTGTCAATGATCTTAGGTTGCACGTTTGAATGAAGTAATGATTTCAAAGTCATAAGAGCCATATTCACTTTTAAGGTTCGATGATGAACACAGGAAACTTTTCAAAATTCCCAGTTGGGAATTAAATGGGAAAATACTTAATAATTGGGAAAAAACTGAGACATGCAATTCCACTTTTGGGATATTTTTGAGAAGCTGTTGACTCCCAAGATGTAATAATTGTTTTTTTTTTATGGGAAAAAATGTTGCTTTCTTCCTAATCTCAACACTGAGAATAATATGGGAACATTTTCCCATATAATTACCAATGTTGAGAATAACATGGGAACAGTTTCCCGTATTATTCCCAACATTGAGAATAACGTGGAACAATTCCGGTGTAATTCCAAACGTTAAGAATAACATGGGAACATTTCCCCGTATTATTCCCAACATTGAGAATAACGTGGAACAATTCCGGTGTAATTCCAAACGTTAAGAATAACATGGGAACATTTTCCCGTATTATTCCCAACATTGAGAATAACGTGGAACAATTCCAGTGTAATCCCAAACGTTGAGAGTAACATGGGAACATTTTCCCAGGTGATGCCCAATGTTGTGAATAAAAGGAGTACATTTCCATTTTATATCATGTACATGTGTTTGTAATTAGTTTTAACATTTACCTATTTATATATTTCTCTGTAAAATACGCAATTCAGTCTAATGACTGCGATGTATTTTTGAATAAACAGTCTATTCTATTCTATTCTATTCCAAACGTAATTCCCAAAGTTGTGAATAACACGAGAATTATCATGGGAATATTTCTCCATGCAATTTTCAATGTCGTGAGTAACATGAAAACATTTCCCCATGTAATTCCCAAAGTTGTGAATATTCCAGGAACGTTCTCCCATGCAATTCCCAACAGAGTGAATAACATGGAAACTTTTCGTTTTGTAGTTCCCATGGTTGTGAATAACTGGGGAACATTTCCCCATGGAATTCCCAACGATTGGAACAACATGGAACATTTCCTCATGTAATTCCTAAATAAATTTTGTGAAAACCGTGGGATATTTCCTATATTTACCCCAAAGTTGTGAACAGCACGGGACGATTTCCCTGTGAAGTCCCAAAGCTGGGATTACCATGGGCACATTTTGCCATGTAATTCCCAAAGTTGGGAATGAGAATGTGTCTCAATGCTTCATGTACTCCTATAGCTAAGCTGGTGAATAAATATGAATATTCTAAAGGTGATTATCATTCTTGTAGATAATATATTTGGGAATATTTACCAAGTCATTTTCATAACTGCAAATAGAATGACCCCACAGTACAGGCATACCATACATGGAAGTGTGTGACTTACAAAATTATATCAACCAACATGCACTTCACACTGACCCATGCGTCTAATCAAATATTTATATTTCTAATTTGTTGAGCAATGCACAAGTCTAGACACAAAATGTGGAAACATTTAGGAGCTGTACATAACTACTTTTGTGTACCGGTACAAAATCCAGCTTGTGTGTTCGTCAATAAATTTAAAAGTGAGAACATGCACTCACTTAACTCGATATTTCCTTTATCCAGGAAGCACCATCCCAATGGCCTTCAGCAATTGAAATCATTGATTCCCAGGCAACAGTATTTTTGCACCCCTTCCACGGATTTCTCTCACATAGACATTACCATTAGGATATCTCAAACTTGGGACATAAGAGTAAACATCCACTGTCTTACTAATAAAATCAACTCTTTGAATGTGTCCATGCCAAATGTCCTCATTGGTTTCACCTTGAACGAGTATCGTGTCCCCTACCTCAGGAAATACAGGTACAATTAATGTATCTGGGAAATGCTTGAACTGTCACATGTAATCAACTGCTGTCAATAAATTGTGACCACTTGGATAGAGAATTGCTTTCCTACAAATGTCCTCAACCAAAAAGACCGTAGAGGTGGGAAGAGGTTGGCATTTAAGAAAACCACTTCAAAGGTTTCTGTCAGCATCACCATTATCTCTGAGGTGCAATGGATAACAAAATCCATGGCCCGATAAACTACAAAAAGCACCTTCACAGCGGACAGACAGAAATCCTTGCAGCTGGACCACAGTTTCTTGCCCATTGACTAGTACAATAACATTATCGCCACAGGCAAAGGCAGTTCCCTCAAAACCAGTGTCTTGTTTAAAGCATCTCTTGGCGCAAATGCAGCCACTGGAACTTCCAAAGGAGAAATTGATGACACCTCAGCAATTCTGTTACGGTCATCATTCTCAATTGACTTGACATTTGACATGGAACCTACCAGAAAAGCTCTTCCTGGTGTAGGCTCTATTTGTAAAAGTACCTCGGATGTATCATTTGAGGTAGCTCTTCCCTTAAGAAGACAAAGAACCAAGTGTGCCATATAAGAAAGACATAATGATAGACTCAATCTGTAAGTTGTCATAAAAAATAAAGCATGGCGCTAGGGCTTCAGAGAAAACTCAAGAATTGTTACCGACATCTATTATCAAAAATTTCGAGGTACAAGGTACAAGTTTACAGTCGATCTACGTCACGCGTGACCAGTATTTCCGAGAATGAAATAAACATTCGAAATCATCTTTGTAATGTGCGGCATTTGAATGGAATGTTGGACATTTCTCTGGAAATCTTTTCGTAAAAGACACCTTAACGGGAAAAAAGATTCAAAATACTCCAGGGAAACAATTTATTGTTATTCTTGAAATACTTAATGATGTAATGTAAAGAAAAAGTCATAGCTTTATACCGTCAATAAAACTCAATTTCTATGGGAACTTTGAAATCTCGTTGGCGATGTTCGAAATTGACTTGTAAATTTCAAAACTCCATTCAAATTTCAAAAATATTGGTCATGAATGACGTGGATTGATTGTAAAATCATGTTAATCACCAATACAATAACTTATTTATTTTTCTTAATGTAAATATGTGTTGGACTCACCAGTGAATCATCATACCTTCCAGGACTAGTATTATTTTGCTCCTCAAGTGATTTCAAGTATTTTCTTATAGCCTCAACATGGGCAAATGTGGTTTCAATGCCTTTACCTTTGTGTGTTTTCTTCATGTCCTCTTTCAAAGCCCTTTTAAAGACAGCACACCAAAAATTATCTGGCGCTGAAAAGTTCAAAATATTTTCATGAATATGAAGTAAGTTGGGCATTGAGATGGTGCACATAGCTAAACTTTGTACTTCTTCTACGTGTATATTAGTTGGCATGCCGCGTTTTGGTGCAACTTGATCATTTCAGGAGTCCATCCATTTCTTCTACTATGAAAATGCAGCTCTGTCAACCTTGACACAAGTGACACAATTTCATACTTCATGTGATTAGCTAGTTGACTTTCCATGATACATTCTGCCATTGGAAAAGAGAATTTCTGGAAACTTTCAGCTTTCCAGTAACCAATACCTTTGCAATCTTTTCCAAGTTGTCTTGGGAGCTTCTCATCATTGAAGTCAAGCTTGGCTTGTTAAACATTTCTATTGTAGATTCAACGCTCTAACAAGCTGATTCTTGACAACATTGAGGGGAACAGCATGATATACATCATAAACAAGGTGATTCAAAATGTCCAATCCATAGAGAGGATGAAGATATTTATGAAAAATGGACAAGCCTGTAAAACCTTTCTCCGAAGTTCATCTGGTTTCATGTTCAATATCAAAAATGTTTCCAACTTCTGATTCCATGCATGGTTCTCTGTCCCCATGGATGCCTATAATGAAAGCGATTTTGGCCATAATAATAGTGTGTATTTGAAGTATTCTCTAGATGCTGGCCTACCAGCTTGCACCTTCGACATCCACATCTCCCTTGGTTCAACAATTTCCCTGTTTCACACTGTCCAGGGTGGTCCGCTGTTCAGCACAGCAATAGCAACCGTACAGTTTCATTTTCAGACGATTCATTGCCATCAATAGTAATTCCTGTGGGGTAGTTTACTTGGAACCCTTGAATAAATCCATTGCACAAGTCATTCATAAAAGGTTGCAAGAAAGGATCCAGTGACTCAGGTATTAGGGACCTCAAAGAAGGGCACAAATCCTATAACATACACTTCATCAACATTATGTCTTTCGGTTTTGTTCATATTGGCTATGGTAACTTCAAAAGACCCTGATCCTCTATAACTTGTCTCAAATGGCTGCAAGCCGTCAAAGTATGAGTGCCAAGTTTGAGAGAGAACCTTTAGCCATCTTAATACAATGTTCAAAGTTTTCAAAACAAACAGGACATTCAACAGTGTTTAAGTCCCCTTGTGCATCACGATTTCGTGAGTTTATCAAGTGCTCTGCAGAGATAAGAATGTCATAGTGTAAACAGCGAGTTGGGGAAGCCCAAACACTTTCTAGATTCCAAAACCACTGAAGCTCTGACCACCGATTTGCATCCCATATTTCTTTCTTTAAATTCCAACCTTCCATATTCTCCAACCAGTGTTCTTTTTCAGACCAGTGTGCAAGCCTTTTTGTACACATAGATTCATTTCTAAACCAATTCTTCCCTTTATTCTCCAGGCCTAAGTACATGTATTTTATGTAGCCTTTATTACCACAGCGAGGGTACCTGTCATGTTTGTTCTCCATGACACTGTATTTTCCATCGTAAACATTTCTGCGCTCTGACAAATTCATTGCACCTGATGTTGAACGTTTTGCGCAATAGCCTATTATACAGATCACGGGGAAATTTTTATACCAAGGGATATCAGTGCATCATTAAATTTCCTATTTATGCCACTGTCACTCAACACTTGTTGTTCGGCAACCTGCAACAGGCAATAATTTAATTAGGAGTTGAAAAAATCACAAAGCAATCGTAACACTTTCACTCACAAGGCATGTTGAAAGAACCAAGATCACGCAAATATCAATTTCTGTAATGCACCTGCAAATGTGTTAGTGTGTCGCAGAGGAGGGTTCCATTCACTGCAGCTATATAAAGGTAAGGTGCTTAAAAGTTTGAAAAGGCAACCATGTGCAGTGTAACCATGTTTGATGACAAGAAGCATATGCCTCTGTGCTACCCTATTCAGATACAAATTGATTTTTAATTCGTGGATACGCAAAGGTAGTAGAGTGAATGGTCAAATGAAACAAGAAATAAAAATAATGCTATTGATATCTCAAACGCTCGTTAAGAGGCCTAGGGGTGATATCTTGCTTTAATAGTTCTAAACTAATTTTGGACAGTCTTTAGCAAAGGAGTGATACCCATTTTGATTCACGACCCTTCCGAACACTTGCGTAAACCTCTGCAGAAAACAAATAAGTTCCACATTCAAAACAAGCAAGTTTCCTTCATCGACATTAGGCAGAAAACTTGGAATGTTTGTCTTTTCGTGATCCTCCATTTTCTCAAGAGCGTCTATCTCCTTCAATATTATGTTCTTAAGACTCTGTTTAGTTTACCTCGAACGTGGTTGGGCAATTTGTCATAAACGTTTTTTCAGTTTCAACGCTGCCGCAGAACCTAGCTTTAAAAGCGAAACATCGTCCTCAGAAATGTCAACACTCTCTCTAGCAGCCATAACTGTTGAACTAACTTCCTGACTCTCCCTGATAAACTTAAAACCAGCCCTTACAACACTCTCCAAAATACACAACACTATCTCCTTACCCCGCGATGGAACTGCCTTCGCTCTTTCCTCCACATCTCCGCCTGCACTTCCCTAACTAACTCGTACCATCTCACCGGTATTAACGCATGCTTTTCAAACGAACCCTTTACTCTTTCGAAAAATAAATCAAAGAAATGATCATTGCAACGCTTCACCAACCCACGAAACGGTCCACTCGCCTCCAGCACATCCACATCGGCTGTCGTGCTCGATTTAAAAAAAACCCCAAAGTTTGCTCTAGCTTCTCTGAAGATCCTTTCCACCACAACCTCTTCCGAGAGCATTTTCCCGGCTAGACTGATCAATTTTATTTTCGATCTCGAGAGTTTTTTGGCGGGCTTTTTGCGAGCGGCCGCCATTTTGTTTTTATGAATCCTTGCATATTTGGGCAAAAAATACATCTGTGCTCCTGATTGGTCGGCTAATAAACCCCAGCTTGTTTCTAAACATTATAGCGAAATTTAGACGCTTCGGGGTTGCATGCTTCTGTTTTAGCTAATTTTCGTCCTAATACTATAGACCATGATTTTTGGTCCAATTTTCGTCCTAACACTTTATACTAGGCTTTTCCCCTTAGTTTCCTCTTAATACTATAGACTGTGACTATTGGCCTTATTTTCATTATACTACTACAGACTAGCGTTTTGGCGTAATTTTTATTGTCATACTATACACTTTCATTTTCGGTCTAATTTTCATCCTTATACTATACACTATGGTTTTTGCTGAATTTTCCTCCTAATACTATACACCATGATTTTTTTTCTACGGTTTTTGCCAAATTTTCGTCCTGTTACTGTAGAGTATGATTTTTGGCCCAGTTTTCATCCTAGTACTATAGACTATGATTTTTCGCCTAATTTTCATCGTAATGCTATGGATTATGGTTTTCACCTAATTTTCCTCCTAATGCTGTAGACTATGATTTTCGAGCTAAATTTATCCTAATTGACTAAGATTTTTGGTCCAATTTTCGTCCTAGTACTATATACTAGCCTCTTCCCTAATTTTCCTCTTTTAAGAGGAACTTTTAAGAGCAATTTGTTTTAAGAGGAATTTTTCATTCTTAAAAGAATGATTCCCAAGGGAGTTTTACGACACGCCGAGATCCCTAGGGTCATAAACAAGTGAAAAATGTCGACTTCAAAATTTGGTCATTTTTGACCAAAAACTGTGGACCAACTACTAGGAAAAAAGTCGACTTTTGGACCCCAACCAAATATTCTTTTAAAAGCTTCCATTCGAATAAGTGTGTCCGAAGACGTTCCCTGACACAATTTTTAGGCCTCCCAAGGGAACAGGGAAAAAGAAATGGCCCAGAAAAAATGAAGTCAGGGTGAGAGTTGAACATAACATTCGTTGCCAGGGAGTAATTTCCACTTAACCATGATTTCCAGAAGAGTTTTACCACACGCCGAGATCCCTTAGGACATAAAGAAGTAAAAAATGCTGACTTCAACATTTAGTCATTTTTTACCAAAAAGTGTGGACTTAGAAAAAAGTCAATTTTTGGACCCCCGACAAATATTCTTTAAAAATCTTCCAATCAAATCAGTGTGTCCAAAGACGTTCCCTGAAACACTTCTTTGGCCTCCCAAGGGACCAGGGACAAAGAAAAAGCCCACAAGAGATGATGTCAGAGTGAGAGTTGAACAGAAAAATTCTTTGTCAGGGCATTATTTGCACTTAAAAATGATTCCGAAGGGAGTTTTACGATAGGCAGAGATCCCTAAAGACATAAACAAGTAAAAAATGCTAACCTCAAAATTTGGTTATTTTGACAGAAAACCCTCGATTTACCCCTTGGAAAAAAAAAATCGATTTTTGGACGAAGTAAAAATATTCTTTTAAAGGCTTGCAATCGAATCAGTGTAGCCGAAAACGTCGCCTAAGTCACTTTTTAGGCCTCCCAAGGGACCATGGACAAAGAAATAGCCCACAAAAGATGAAGTGATAGTTATACAGAAAATTCTTTTTCAGAGGTTTATTTGCACTTAAAAATGATTCCCAAAGGGGTTTTACGACACGCCGAGATCCCTAGGGACATAAACTAGTAAAAAATACCTCCTTGCAAAAAAGTCGATTTTTGGAGGAAATACAAATATTCTTTTAAAAGCTTCTAATCGAATCAGTGTGTCCGAAAACGTCGCCTGAGACACTTTTTAGGTTCCCACGGGAGTTTTCAGACACGGCGAGATCCCTAGGGACATAAGGGATGTGAAAAATGCCGACATGAAAATTGGGTCATTTTTGACCAAAAACCCTGGACTTACTCCTTTGAAAAAAGTCGATTTTTGGACGAGATACAAATATTCTTTTAAAAGCTTCCTATCGAAACAAAGTGTCCGAAAACGTCCCTTAAGACACGTTTGAGGTTCCTAAGGGAGTTGTACGAAGAGCTGAGATCCCTAGGGACATAAACAAGTGAAAAATGCCGACTTCACAATTTGGTCATTTTTGACCTTGGAAAAAGAGTCGATTTTTGGACGAAATACATGTATTCTTTTTAAAGCTTCCAATGGAATCCGTGTGTTCGAAACCGTCCCCTGAGACACTTCTTAAGGTTCCCATGGGAGTTTCCAGACACGCTGAGATCCCTAGGGACATAAACTAGTGTAAAATGCCGACTTCAAAATTTGGTCATTTTTGACCAAAAACCCTGGACTTACCCCTTAGAAAAAAGTCGATTTTTGGACGAAATAGAAATATTTTTTTAAAAGATTCCAATCGAATCAGTGTGTCCGAAAACGTCCCCTGAGACACTTTTTAGGCCTCCCAAGGGACCAGGGACAAAGAAATAGCCCACATTCAAAAACACACCGACATTCAAAAACGCATACGAATTTACGTAGAACGCATGCGCCGTGACAAGATTATTGACGATCACACTAAACGTTTTTTAATACTGACTGATCCCAAACCCGGACGATTTTACATACTACCCAAAATACACAAACAAGGTAACCCCGGACGTCCCATTGTTTCCAGTAACTCTCACCCTACAGAACGCATCTCTCAGTTTGTAGACTATCACCTCAAACCTCTGGTACAGACTACACAATCCTTCATAAAAGACACTACACACTTCCTTAACAAACTCCAACAACTTGGACAATTACCCAATAACGCCATTCTTGTCACTCTGGACGTTTCTTCTCTCTACACCAACATACCTCATAACGAAGGCATCAACGTGTGTCGACACTTCCTCGAAACACGTAACCGCACCCCTTCTACCATAAGTTCCGAAACTCTATGTGACCTCATACGCATGATCCTTACCATGAACAATTTTACGTTCAACGACAAACACTATCTACAGACTCACGGAACGGCTATGGGAACCAAAATGGCTCCTTATTATGCCAATTTGTTTCTCGCCAAATTTGAGACGGACGCATTACTACGTGCTCCATTTCAACCATACATATGGTGGCGCTTCATAGACGACATCTTCATGATATGGACACACTCTCTCGACGACCTCCAAACCTTCACTACTTATCTCAATAACATTCACCCCACTATTAAATTTACATCCAATAATTCTCTCACATCTATACCCTTTCTGGACGTCAGCGTATCTCTCTATAACGGCATTATCACTACCGACCTTTACCTTCCGACGGACCAACACCCTGAGTGATTTACTTGTTAGCGCCAAACTACGTATTCCCACACAAAACAACCTACCCCATGGATCTTTTCGATGTGGGGACAACTGTTTAACTTGCAACTACATAACAGACGGACGTACCAGCTACACATTTCATTCTACCGGCGAAACTAGACATATTATTCATCATATAGACTGTAACTCTAAAAACGTTATTTACATGGTACACTGCAACCGCTGCCACAAACAATACATGGTGAAACAAAACGACGACTTAAAGACCGTTTTAACGAACACCGTAGACCAGTATACAAACAAACAAACAGTTCCAAACCCACCACAGTTTCAAAACATTTTCTTTCTGACGACCATAACGCGTCTGACATGCTACTAATTCCTCTCGAACTCATCAAATCTAATCGTGACAGTGTACGCAAAGCTAGAGAGGCATACCTCATCGACAGAGGTCAAACTATTGAACCCTTAGGTCTTAATAGGAGAGATGAGACATGAACATTTTCCCGTCATTCATTTTCCTAAGTTATGTAATTAACTCATTGTTACGTATTTTGTTTTCGTCTACCACGTTGTAACGTTAGCTTATACCTATTTACGAGTTGTATTTTCAAATTTCAAATTGTAACGTTTTTGTTTATGTAACTCTAGCCTTTTTTCAGGTATCTATTGTAACTGTTTAAATTGTAACGTATCTTGCCACAGGGTCAGTCTCAAACATACCCTGAAGAAGAAAGGCGGTGCCTTTCGAAATATTGGAAAATATACTTCCCTGACCGTGAAATCAGCCTTGCACTTTTTTTAGATTATTTGCTTCACAAAAGATAAAGTCAGGGTAAGAGTTAAACAGAATTTTATTTATCAGGGCGTTATGTACAGTTAAAATGATTCCCAAGGGAGTTTTACGACACGCCGAGATCCCTAGGGACATAAGGGATGTGAAAAATGCCGACTACAAAATTCGATCATTTTTGACAAAAAACATTAGACTTGCCCCTGGGAAAAAAGTCGATTTTTCGACGAAATACAAATATTCTTTTATAAAACTTGCAATCGAATCGGTGTGTCTGAAAACGTCCCATGAGACACTTTTTAGGTCCCCAGGGGAGTTTTACGATACGCCGGGATCCCTAGGGACATAAAGGAGTGAAAAATACCGATTTAAAATTTGGTCATTTCTGACCAAAAACTCTGAACTTACCCCTTGGAAAAAAGTGGATTTTTGGACGAAATACAAAGATTCTTTTAAAAGCTTTCAATCCAATAAGTGTGTCCGAAAAAGTCCCCTGAGAAACATTTTCAGCCTCCCAAGGGTCCAGGGACAAAGAAATAGCCCACAAAAGAGCAAGTCAGGGTGAAAGTTAAAAAGAAAATTCTTTGTCAGTGCGTTATTTTCAGTTAAAAATGATTCGCAAGGCAGTTTTACGACACGCCGAGATCCCCAGGGAAATAAACAAGTCAAAAATGCTGACTTAAAAATTTGGTCATTTTTGACGAAAAACCATGGACTTATACCCCTTGGAAGAAAGTGGATTTTTGGACGAAAATCAAACATTCTTTTAAAAGCTTGTAATCGAATCAGTGTGTCCGAAAACGTCGACTGAGACACTTTTTAGGCCTCCCAAGGGACCAGGGACAAAGAAATAGCACACAAAAGATTAAGTCAGGGTGAAAATTAAACAGAAATTCTTTGGGCATTATTTGCACTTAAAAGTGATTCCCAAGGGAGTTTTACGACACGCCGAGATCCCTAGGGACATAAACAAGTGAAAAATGCCGACTTCAAAATTTGGTCATCTTTGAGCAAAAAGCCCTTGAAAAAAAGTCGACTTTTGGACGAAAGACAAATATTCTTTTAAAAGCTTCCTATCGAACCAGTGTGTCCGAAAACGTCCCCTGAGACATGTTTGAGGTTCCCAAGGGAGTTTAACGAAACGCCGAGATGCCTAGGGACATAAACAAGTGAAAAATGCCGACTTCATAATTTGGTCATTTTTGACCTTGGAAAAAAAGTCGATTTTTGGACGAAATACATATATTCTTTTTTAAGCTTCCAATGGAATCCGTGTGTTCGAAACCGTCCCCTGAGACACTTCTTAGGTTCCCATGGGAGTTTCCAGACACGCCGAGATCCCTAGGGACATAAACTAGTGTAAAATGCCGACTTCAAAATTTGGTCATTTTTGACCAAAAATCCTGGACTTACCCCTTGGAAAAAAGTTGATTTTTTGGACGAAATACAAATATTCTTTTAAAAGCTTCCAATCGAATAAGTGTGTCCGAAGACGTCTTTTGACCCAAGTTTTAGGCCTCCCAAGGGAACAGGGAAAAAGAAATGGCGCAGAAAAGATGAAGTCAGGGTGAGAGTTGAACATAACATTCGTTGCCAGAGCGTTATTTGCACTTAACAATGATTTCCAGAAGAGTTTTACCACACGCCGAGATCCCTTAGGACATAAAGAAGTGAAAAATTCCGACCACAAAATTTGGTCATTTTTTACCAAAAAGCCCTTGGAAAAAAGTCGATTTTTGGCCCCCGACAAATATTCTTTAAAAATCTTCCAATCAAATCAGTGTGTCCAAAGACGTTCCCTGAGACACTTTTTAGGCCTCCCAAGGGACCAGGGACAAAGAAAAAGCCCACAAGAGATGATGTCAGGGTGAGAGTCGAACAAAAACATTCTTTGTCAGGGCGTTATTTGCACTTAAAAATAATTCCGAAGGGAGTTTTACAACAGGCAGAGATCCCTACAGACATAAACAAGTGAAAAATGCAACTTCAAAATTTGGTTATTTTTGACAGAAAACCCTTTACTTACCCCTTGAAAAAGATCGATTTTTGGACGAAGTACAAATATTCTTTTAAAAGCTTGCAATCGAATCAGTGTGTCCGAAAACGTCGCCTAAGTCACTTTTTAGGCCTCCCAAGGGACCATGGACAAAGACATAGCCCACAAAAGATGAAGTGATAGTTATACAGAAAATTCCTTTTCAGGGGTTTATTTGCACTTAAAAATGATTCCCAAAGGAGTTTTACGACACGCCGAGATCCCTAGGGACATAAACTGGTGAAAAATGTCGACTTCAAAATTTAATCATTTTTTACCATAAAGCCTGGACCGGTGAGGGTAAAAGGAGGAATGAGTTTGCGGAATGGTATGTGGAATGACGTGCGGAATGGCATAATTATGCACAATACGAATTGCGGAATGACATAATAATGCGAGATACGATTTCTGCATAATAACTCACAGAAATACATTAAACTGAAAAAGTACGCCTTTTTTGGGCGCCAATTTGCAAATACAGCATTTTTGAAACCATTTCAACCGAAGAATGGATCACAAAAACCCAAACGATGGTATCTTCGAATTCAAACTTGTTTCCTTCGATTCTCATCGCATAGCAGCTCGTGGACTTTTATCGTTCGCGAGTGAACACAAGATTCGTAATAAAATTAAAGAGGCTTGTTTATTTACGTAACCTGTTTTACATTCCACACGAGTCGTCCGCCATTACGAGAGGTGTATACAACTCAATCGAAGCACAGGAAACTTTTCAAAATTCCCAGTTGGGAAAAAAAAGGGGAAAACATGTGAAATTAATGGGATTTCACTGGATTATTACAGGAATATCGCAGTTTGGGAAAATGCAACGATACCCATTCATGGGACGGGTAAAACCCAAAATATACCCAATAATGGGATTTTTCAGACACAAGTTATTCCCAGTAGTGGGATTTTCTTGTGTCTAAATAATCCCAACATTGTGATTTTATTGTCTCAATTTTTTCCCATTGCTGGGATTTCACTGTTTCAAATTTACCCCAATAATGAGATTTTGGTGTCACTAAATTTCCCCAATACTGGGATTTTATTGTCTCAAATTATTCCCAATAGCGGGATTTCCTTGTCTCTAAATTTCCCCAATACTGGGATTTTCCCAATAGTGGGATTTCCTTGTGTCTAAATTTTCCAAGTACAGGGATTTTTTCATCTCACAATTTCCCCAATAGTGGGATTTCTCTGTCTCTAATTTTTCCCATCATTTTTTATTGTCTCAAATTTAACCCATAGATCCCAGTGGGCCACAGTTTAAATGTATCGAAGTTCCAACAATTTCCCCCCTTAAAATTTCCTAATAGTTTAGGTTAAATTGTGCAAAAATTTCCCATTTTGGGATGTCTCCCCCAAATAATGTCAAATTTCTTGTTCACAAGACATTCTCAGCTTTAATTTCTCAAGGTCATTGAATTCTTGTCATCAAAAATCTTTTACCATCACATTACAGCAACAAATTTTAGTAAACAGCTTTCTTGACAGTAATAAATGTGTCAAACAGAAAAGCATGTATTACATGTAGCATCAAGTCAACTACAAATAAAGTTAGTAAATAAAGTCTGAACAAACAATCTCAATGTAAACTTAACCGACTTCTGTTGTTTGCATGTCAGAAGGCTGGCTATATTTCAATTTCCTTTAAGACTGAAAGATCACTCATTTGTAAAGAGTTTATGTTCTCCATCTTGGAAATTGTACAATATCCATTGTTAACCAGTTTCTTGGCCAAGACTCCCAACAGTTGAATAGGAGACAAGGTTGTCAAATTTTTTGATTGCACCCTGAACTTTTTCTTAAGAACACTAACTGTATCATCTCTTGAGAGAACTTTACTAAAAACTGCTTTGACAATTATTTGATTGGTTTTAAATGGCCATGAGTCTAGGTCCTTTTTGTCAGCCAATGCTTTTGGAGCCTGACTGCAACTTGGAGATTCATCACTACCACTTGAGTCATTCAAAATGTCGGTGTCGTGCCCAGTACTATAGTTGACATCATCTTGTTCACCACTTTGACTTGAGGATACTGATTTGTTGTCACAGTTTGTCTCACCATCTGATTCATCTGGTTTGTTACTATCCTGGTCATTAATCAGTATCTAAAACAAAGAAGACAACCACACAGTTAATGATAACTGGGTTGGAAATTAACTCTTGCCCACTTGCCAATGGAATTATGAAAGTAAAAATCATATATCAAATGCCTTGCGTACATGATGCATTTTGGCAAGGTAAAGATTATTAAAGTCAGTGTCCAATCCAACAGATTGAAAGAGTCAGATGGCGCATCTGTGCTTGTGCTTGGATCTGGTTCCAGTTTCTATATTAGCAGCACCTGGAAGCATTACCACCCCCCCCCCCCCCCCCCCAAATTGCAGAGTTAACCCCAGCATTTTATTAGGTTTAGTTAATGTTTTGCAGTACACATTTATCAGGGTTCGCACCCCTTTTAAAAAAAATTCCAGGCCTTTTCGAGACTCAAGAAAATTTTTTTCTTAATTATTAAAGTCAGTGTCCAATCCAACAGATTGAAAGAGTCAGATGGCGCATCTGTGCTTGTGCTTGGATCTGGTTCCAGTTTCTATATTAGCAGCACCTGGAAGCATTACCACCCCCCCCCCCCCCCCAAATTGCAGAGTTAACCCCAGCATTTTATTAGGTTTAGTTAATGTTTTGCAGTACACATTTATCAGGGTTCGCACCCCTTTTAAAAAAAATTCCAGGCCTTTTCGAGACTCAAGAAAATTTTTTTCCAGGGCTCCAAAATCTCATTCACACACCATGCCACACTTAATGCAAGACTAAAATGTAAGTGGTTTAGACAATGCACCCTACAAAATAAACCTATAATCAACACTGAAGACAACTACTTTGCTTTGTGAATAAACCTTTTTTTTTTTTACAAATTTCCAGGACCTGTTATCATTTTCAAGGACTTTCATGCCTGGAAAATGCCATAATAAAATTCCAGGACTTTCTAGGACCCGTATGAACCCTGTCTACACACTAACTAAGGCAGAAAGGGAAAATTTGGAGTAAAGTTTCTTGTCTTTAAATAAGAAACAATACAGTGCATGAAGAGAACTAGAACCTTGGGTCTTCTAACTGAAGGGCAAACCTGCAATCAGCTCACTACATCACTAAACCTAAACAATTCAAGGGTCCAAGGGGGATGGTCAGGCTTAGAATTTATTGGGCAATAATATTACTAAGCTGGTGTACTAATATTACATACTTGCAATTTCTTCCCCTTTTTCCTTTTCTTGATTTTCACGTGTTCCTCCTCTGCAGTAAACTTTGCCATAGTGTCCTGTTACAAATGCAAATTTTGTAATAATCATCTAAACGATTGTTTTAGCTCAGCTGAAAGATATCAATATCCATGCATAAACATCAGAAACTCTCCCCTTTCAAAATTCCACCTTAGGCTTTTGCATTTTGACTTTTGAACCTGTTCCCCACCCCTTGCCTTTTCAATGATCTTCCTTAGGGTGTGTATGGATATGTTTTGGAACCATACAATGTTACATTCTGATGACAGGTCATTTAAGTAAATAAAATTTCATGCTACATATTATGTGACAACAGATTGTTGCAGCAAAATACTAAGCATTGATCAGCAAAAAGTATTTTCATAAGGGTAGAACATTTACCTTTGAATTTGAGGTTTTCAACTTCTGATAACGCCTTTGTTCATTGCAAAAATCTTGTATATGCTTAGCAATTCCCTCTGTATTAAAACCAACTAGAACCACAAATTGGTTCTAGTTCTGAAGAGAAATCACTCAGTTCAAGCTTCATTTGAGGGGAGTTAAATTTTGGAAAGTTTGGGCCCCACTTCTCAGTTGCCATTGTACCAATCTTCTTTCGTCTGCAAGAAATAATTAAGTTTAAAAGACATAGTTAACCTTTGAAGACAAATCTGGTAATCATAATTTTCAAACTCAAGGATCTGGTCAGTGTCTTTTTTCTTTATCGTCAACAAGCAAAAGAGGAACAATGAAAAAAGATGTAACATTGCTTCTTCAGTGCCTACAGTAGTTGTTACTACACTCTGTTTAACTCAATCAAGTCTTTAGATCCAGGATTTAACCACTGAAAGTGCTTTTAGCCAGAAATTGAAAAGCAGGTGTCCTGCAGGCATTTAATTTTATAAGATTAGGTGCACATAGATTACCATAAAAGCTTTCTTGAGGCCACCTCTCTACTAATTAACACTCCCTCATCAAAGTCAGTCATTTTGTGAAAGGCACCACTCTGTTTTAAACCCTGTCACTCTTATATAACATACCTACAGTACACTTGATTACAATTCACCAGTAGTCTTGTGTATTAGTCACTGGGTACTTAAACTTGGTATTTATGGTCCACAAATATTGTCAAGTGGGGCTACAAATGGCAATGAATTTGTAAAGCAATGACATCACATAGCCCATTGCTTGTTTTGCTTTAGACATGGGTGAAAAAGTTAATTTTTTTTAAAAATTTAGGATATGTTATTAGTACCCCTATCCACCACAACTCTCATCTAAAATAAACTGCCCACCCTTGCAGCATCAAATTAAACAACCCCCCCCCCCCCCCCACCCTCTCCTGGGGCAAGGAGGCTAAATAGAGCTTTTGCGGTATCCATGAAAATGAAATAATTACTTCAAATTAGGGTGTCCAGACTTAAAGTTACACAAAATGTTGCCACAACTGCACAAGAACTTACTTTGACAAATACAGACGTCTCAACTCTGGAGTAAATGTGGCAATGTCTGCCATTGTCGGTTTGACTGCTGAAGGAGAACATGGTCTCTTCTTCGGGCCCTTCCTTCCAAATTCCTCTTTGAATGCATCTGTATCTTTTCCAAGAAGGACTCTTTCCATGTCTTTCGTCGTTTCTTCGACAGTATTATTGTTTTCTCCATCAACTGAACTTGCAGAACTAGCCATACTGTCCCGTCGAACTACGAGCAAAAAAGAGGCAGAGAGCGAAACGGCGCCAAAACTTAACCCACGTTTACTTACATAACGACATTTCCTATTGGATAGTTTTCCCGCCAGTTTGAGCGTGAAGGGCGGCTTCATTCTTTACTTGAACCCCATTGGCTGAATGTAGATTTTGCTGGGATAACCGCTGGACATTTGAATTGCTGACATTGCCTCGAAAAACAAGATGGCGGCTGGTGGCACCAACTCGGCAAATCAGGCCACTGCGATTTCGTGGTCAAGAGATGAAATTTCTTCTTGTAACTGTGATGAAAAACCTTTTACACATGTTCACTGTAAGTGTTGGAATTGTCGCGGAAGGGCAATGCACAGGAGTGCAGAATTGCGGCATTGGAGGGAAGCTTGCGTTTCTTCCACGTGTAGGTTCGCGAACGAATCACAAGGTCTAACAAATGCAAAGGTGTGGAAGGGACTTTTGCTAAAGCTGAAGCTCGCAGAGAGTACTTAAAAAGTCTTCAAGAAGAAGAGATCCCTGAGCGAACCGAGACAAATGACACAAGTCAGGTATGAAAATTTCAAAAATACATTTCAAATACAAAGGCAAACATTAAAAGGAGTAAAGCTCCTGATGCCCAAATTGAAGTCAATCTATCTGCATTTTGTTTTTTCATAATATTAGCGTTCAGATCAAACCCCATCACTAATGTTAAGTAGTCAGCCGATAACAATGAATGAGTTTGAATTTCACATGCATGTTAAATTTTAATTTCTGTAAACTTCATTTTTCTCTCCCCTCCCTATCCCCCATCTCACCCTTTCTTCTTACAAAACAATAATTAACAATCTTAGGTACATACATTTACATTGCAAATGAACATGGTCATGTACATGTTAAACTAGTAGGCCATTTTTAATTACCCTCATTTTGTCTCACTTTCTTTTAGGGCATAGTGCCTTCTGTGGAAAAGGCAAAAGTAGCATGTCACAAAGATGCTCGCCACTCGTTGTTGATTGGGACAACAAGCAGAGTTGTGGAACTCACAAACTCTGATCATGAGAAGATTGCATCGTCTCTATCACTTACTCAAGCTGAAGTTTCAAGTGTTTGTACAGTTACAAAGAAATGTTTTGTGTCAAACCTTGGACATGAAGGTACAGTTCTATCAAGTAATAATACCATTATTGGGTTGTTACGTGGCACTGATGCGGTGGTCTCAGTAAACAGGTTCCTGTCAGTTCGGTGCAACGAACAAGGCTGTCAACTAATTTGTGAAGGTACTGTGAAGCCCTTTCACCTTGATGATTTTGGGCAGCCTGTTATTAGCACTTTAAATGGTTTCCCAAAAGTCCAATTGCTGCCTGGTGATGACAAGGTGTTCTTATTAACAGACAGCATTCAGAGAAAAGTCATGCTTTATGACTGCAGAAATAATGTGGCAACTGTAGTTGACTATATGAGGAAACTGAGGACACTGCCATATGAACTTGTTGTTCCTGTGTATCCAGAACAAGATGACATGCTACTAATTCAGGGTGAAGAGCCTGGGGATGTTTGGCATGGCAAAGTAGTTAGCATCGATAGGGAAAGGAATGAAGTTGATGTGTACTTTTACATCGAGAAACAGCATGAACTCAATAAGTTTGCCCGTGAGACTTTTGGACGATTGGCAAGAAACACAGTTTCTTTTGATTCTGTCATTGCTGTTGCCAGTGGTAGATGGATTAGTACAAATTGCTAGCAAAAAAATATCTGATCTCTTCATTCATCTAAAAACAATGGTACAATATATTATTATAAAGTTGTCAGGTCAGTCTTAACAAATGTTTTTATAATCTTTTTCTGTGTCTGCTTTGTATCCAGTATGAAGTATGTACCCAGTATGCCAATATGTGTAACATTTTGTCTGAAAACTGGTAAATGTGACATAAAATGGCATCATAAGCAATTTTGAGGCAAGGGTTTACAAAACAATGTGGCTGATTTTGAGATGATTTTAGCTTGATCTGTAACATATCAAAACCAAATACTTGCTTCATGTATATGGATTGTATCTTGTACCTGGCCAGGGTATTGCTTTCCCAAGTGTAGAAGGAACATGGAAATCGCTTTCCTTTTTGCTTGTTAATTAATAAATGACATTAATTTTAACAATAATTTGTGTCCATTATTTTATTTACACAACATAATAGTTCAGCTTCAAGGCTAGGACTAACAATATTAATTAATTAGCAAGTATTTTCTCAACCTTGGGAATATTATGGGGAATATTCCCATATTATTCTCAACGTTGGGAATGTTATGGGGAAATATTCCCATATTATTCTCAACGTTGGGAATCTTTTGGGAGAATATTCCAATATTATTCTCTTTTTTGGGAATAACATGGGAAAATATTCCCATATTATTCTCTATTTTGGGAATAACTTGGGAAAATATTCCCATATTTTTCTCTATTTTGGGAATAACATGGGAAAATATTCCCATATTATTCTCAACTTTGGGAATAACAAGGGAAAATATTCCCATATTATTCTCAACTTTGGGAATCTTTTGGGAGAATATTCCAATATTATTCTCTATTTTGGGAATAACATGGGAAAATATTCCCATATTATTCTCAACTTTGGGAATAATATGGGAAAAAATTCCAATATCATTCTCTATTTTGGGAATAACTTGGGAAAATATGCCCATATTATTCTCTATTTTGGGAATTATATGGGAAAATGTTCCCATGATATTCACAATGTTGGGATTAGGAAGAAAGCAACACTTTTTCCCTAAAAAAACCCAATTATTACATCTTGGGAGTCAACAGCTTCCCAAAAATATCCCAAATGTGGAATTTCATGTCTCAGTTTTTTCCCAATTATGGGGAATTTTCCCATTTAATTCCCAATTGGGAATTTTGAAACGTTTCCTGTGTAGGCTGGTTAAACTTGACATGTTTCGTGCTTTCACAGCGCTTCGCAGGAAAAAGACGTGAGTAAAGAACCGCCTGTTTATTTTTGAAATGATTTATGTCATTTGTCTAGGATTTATCTGGTTATGACGAATGTGTTGTGGTTCGGTCATGCTCATTTCCGTTGTTTTACGTTTTATATTAATCAATTTATCATACACAGCCAAACACACACACACGCAAAAAAAGTAAATAAATAAACAAAAACGGAAATAAAAATTTAACCGCAATCTGTACCGCAGAACCCTTTCCCCGTATTTTGACGTGTAGATTTTGGTTTTTTATTTTCGAAGGAAGGATCTTGATGTAACAGATTTTCAACTCCATGTTTCGTGCTTTCACAGCGCCTCGCAGGTAAAGGACGTGAGTAAAGAACCGCCTCGGTTTATTTTTGAAATGATTTATGTCATTTGTCTAGGATTTATCTGGTTATGACGAATGTGTTGTGGTTCGGTCATGCTCATTTCTGTTGTTTTACGTTTTATATTAATCAATTTATCATACACAGCCAAACACACACACACACACACGCAAAAAAGTAAATAAAGAAACAAAAACGAAGATAAAAATTTAACAGCAATCTGTACCGCAGAACTCTTTCCCCGTATTTTGACGTGTAGATTTCGGTTTTTTATTTTCGAAGGAAGGATCTTGATGTAACAGATTTTCAACTCCAACATTTTATTAGAAACAATATCTAAGCAATTCGGGAAAGATTTCCGCACAACCCCATACATTATTTATCCATGCACAACTATCATACAAAACCCACTTCCAAAAACGACGAGCGTGAAAACAGAGCGTGACTGTGAGTCGCAAAATTTATAGATAATTATGCATGGGGCTGTGCAGATATCTTGACGCAACTCGTACTAAAAATACTGTAAGAGACTAATGTCACTTGAAGCCTCGGTAATTAATACCATGCCGTAATTCTCATCTACTTTCTTTTCTTTTTTTCATTTTAAAGAATCGATATAAGTACTGGTTATCACATACCATAAAATCCCGGTTTCATTTAAGTCCCCCTCCCCTGCTAATAAATCGCCTCGATTTTTGGCCCATCTATTTGTAAACGAAAATTTTATTCCGTGATAAACCCCTACCACTCTTCCACTTATAGGCCCATCTTTGATCTTTATATAAACACGTAACACCCCTCCCCCCTTGCCCCTAAAAAAGGGTGATATTCCTTTTTACGTATCCCCGCTCGTTACCGGAATTTTACGTTATTATGGTCTCTGCCTCATTAAAAGAGCCTGTGAAGTTTTCCTAGACTCAACCTATTGTTGACTTTTTTGGTTTTCCTTGTTTTATCTGTTTGGTGAGTATCACAGGTCTCGCAGAGGTAAACCCATAAATGGTTGGATTGCTCAGTAGCTCAACAACAGTAACTCGAGTAGCTCTACAAACATGTAATGTAACCAAACTTAGACCCCAGGGGAAGGGGGGGACTCTTACATAAAACTGAAGGGACAAGCTGTCAAAAATATTGAACAGAATACTCTAAATTGTACCAGACTCTCTTGGCATAGGTGTTGAAATAATCAAGCAGTTTCCTCATTGTGCAGAACAAAAAGCTTTCCTTTGAGGTTTTGAAAGCAAAGACTCAGATTTCCACCGCAATGGTACAAAACTGCATATTTTTCAACCCCTGTCGGGGACAAGCATTTTTCCATCGCCCTAAAATTGACCTCCCATTTCCCCTTGGGGTGTAGAGTAATAATAACTAACTGCTTAAGTTCACATGGAGTTAACGTTTGGCAACAACAACAACAACAAGCAAGAGAAGATTAAAAGTATGAATTCTCCATACATGTTCATACATACCCAGCTGTTCACTATTTATGACTTTTTTTTAGGTCAACCATACACCCAGAGTTTTTTTGTTGCTTGTTTACGTACACATAATTTTTTTAAAAAATAATTTTTATGATTCTTGATGGCTGACCTAAGAGTAAACGAAGGGGAATCATCATCATTCCAATAAGTCATGTATGACCATTAAAGGATTACGCCCACACATATACTTGATCCTCTCTTATGACAACCAAAACTATATCCACCATAACTTTAGCTGGTAATTCTAGTTGTCATAGCAGTTTCCATGTCCACATATATAAAGCTTGTAATATGAAAACTCTACAAACAGTATCTCATTTAACATTAAGTTTGAAAAGATACTAAAGCATAATATAAACAAGGCAGTTTTCACTCCAAAAAATGAGTTGGTCATTACATAATTAGTTATGTAATGTAATTTGAAAACAACTCAACAAACTATGTCCATCTTCCTGCTTATCATTTTCAAAATTGTTGTTGTAATGTTCTTGCTTACAGTTTGTAAAATGTCAACAACAAAAAAAATGATTTAATGTGGAATCTTGCCAGTATACAATAAAGATACATTAGCAAATTTTAAAAACTGATCAATTTTAGTTTTTATTTGTCTGAGACAGTTCAAGTATCAGACAAAATGGTCAGTAAAAGAAGAAAAAAAAAAGCCAAAAAACCAGTACATAATACTAACATATTCTTTAAGGCTTTGCCGCACTATAAGCTAGCATAATGTTGAAACACCTACTTCGATACCCACTTCAAAGATCAGAATAAACAATGTTTGGGGTAACATGTTTTATACTTTGAAAATAAAATAAAATGTGACTGGATTGTTCAGCCATTGTGATGGATGATAGTTATTACAGTGGTGAAGAAGCTTTCTCCATCTTAGGAATATTTTGGGATGTTATCAGTATGATTTATTTGCAAGTTCTTCTAACTGTAAAGCATACACGCTGAAGGTGATTCCATCACTGATAAGTCAGATGGACATGCACTATTTATGGTTAAAAATGGGGATGGGTGTTATTTCAACACGTTGCAACAGTTATTGCAGTTCCCCTCCCCCTACCCCTCTCTTCTATAAAGTGAACTGAATTTCATGTTTCCTCTCTAACCTAGAAGAAGAAAATATTA
Organism: Pavona decussata; assembly: GCF_977016875.1. NCBI lineage: Eukaryota > Metazoa > Cnidaria > Anthozoa > Scleractinia > Agariciidae > Pavona > Pavona decussata. The sequence goes on along the minus strand of NW_028145528.1, from coordinate 5,152,366 downwards.
AAAGAGGAGGCAGAATTGCAACTAGCTTTAGCACCAGAACCATTGCTTGGAAATAGTGGAATTTATGGCAGAAATAAGTCCAGCTCTATAACGAGCTGAAGCTTATGTTGCTCACTGAGAGCATTCTGCACCACTGTTACATCTATCATTGAGGTGTTGAAATAGGGGTGTCTGTTTAATATGCATGTCTTTCTGGCATGGTAATAGTGAGACCTCTCTTTATTTACAGTGTACTTGATGGGCTCAAAGGGGTTACTAGTAGGGTATTGATACCTCTCCATATGCTGAAGTACCAAGTTCTGGGGCAGACCAGATCTCTTCTCAATCTGTCCACCACAACCAGCACACTTCCTAATGTTGCCATGTTGGAACTGCAAAATGAATGGGTTGCTATTGTGATATGGTTGTACATTGAATGGGGTACCACAATGTTGGGGGGCACTGTTGTATCCCTGAAAAGGCTGCATGGGTGTAGAACCATGTACAGTTGGCATTGACTGAAAGTCTGCAGGCTGCCTGCCAATTGGTGGTTGGTTGATTGCCATAGGCATGGCTGAAGACAGTATGGCTGCTGATCAAGACCTTGCTGGTACTGACTGCCTGCCAATTGGTGGTTGGTTGATTGCCATAGGCATGGCTGAAGACAGCATGGCTGTTGATGAAGACAATGCTGGTACTGTCTGCCTGACTGCTGCTGGTGACGAGACTGCCAAATGCATTCCTGTCACTGCTTGGATGCATCCATCAGACTGCAAGGGCATTGCTGACACCATAGATTGTACAGCTACTGGTTGCATCATGGCTGATGTTGGTGTGACTGGCGCAGAACAAGTGTTTACTGTAACAGTGTGGGAACAGTAGCTGGGAACTTGAAGGCGTTCAACAAAGTCTGTGGGTACTGCCTTTTGGCCAACCTTTGACTTCTGTTTCCTTGGAGCCCTCTCCCCCTTTGTTCCCCTTCCATTTGGCTTTCCTTGGCTAGCTGCGTGTGAGAAATTAGCCTTGTCCCTGTTCTTTGTATACCAGGCCCAGAATTTCCGAAGTATGGACTTCCTTTCTGCAACAGCCACACTGTGGGAGCAAATTGAAAGGCGGCAGTTGAAGCTGGGCACCGCCCAGTTTCCAGCCTCTGTGATTCTCCAAACTTGAGGGGGCTTGCCGTCAAGGACCAGTCTGTGAGCTAGCCCAGGGTGAGGGCTTGCTGCTGGGGGGTAGCTCTTGGTTGTGTGTCAAAAGCTCCGGGGTGGGGAGGGGAGGGTATTGTAGCCTTCAGCTCGGTCGAATTTGCTGTTTTTCTTAAACCAGGGTGACTAATAATCCTAATGTCCTTTGACCTCCCCCATAGAGACACAGGCTGTTGACAATCAACTGCATCAAGCTGACACAAAGCCTGGAGTGTGGCCTAAATGCAGGTGAGTGACTTGCAATTTTGTGTGAAAAGCAGAGGGGTGGGGAGGGCAGTGTTGTGAGACTCAGTTAGGGTGAACTTTCTGTCTCTGCGTAGGTTAAGTGCAGGTATGTTTTTGAAAATCCAGATAGAACAATAATATCTATCTTTTTTCTCTATTTGGCTATACTCCACTGTAAAGCGTCTCCCCTTTTAAGACATTCTGCAATTATGATACTCTCAGGTAAATAAAGGAATATTAAAGCACATTCCCTTAAATAGTATACATATACAAGAACTTACATCACTATAGATAAATTATACAGATTCACTCTAGATCTTTTGGGAACTTTACAGAGGATGAGCACAGAAATACCCACTCTCTGGATTTACATTCCTTCTGGGGTGAGAGATGGGACTCAGGTTTGAAAATGGGGACATGCGGAAGAATCTTATGGGCTTGAAATGTAAAATTTTGGGGATTTTTTTCTATTGGTTTCAATTTTTGCAAAGTATTTTGTTGTTGTTGTTGTTGTTGTGGTGGTGGGATTCTGGCAGCTGGGACTCTGTTTGGATTTTAAGTAAAAGATACTTCAAGCGTAAGGGCAGTACACGTATAAGTATCAATTTACTGAAGTTACCTTGTTAAAACGTTTAACGGCAGCCAAACGTTGTTCCTTTGACATATTTCGAAATACTGCTGGGTCAACTCCAAGGTGCTGGAACTCTGGGATTACCTTGTATGGACCTACTCCAAAGATGGCATCTTCTACATCCATCTGACGCTGTGCCACTAATGCTCTCATCTCTCCAGTAGCCTTACTCATGTCCAGCTGTCTTCCGCCTGAGGACTCCTTACACCACTTTTGGTACAGCTTGTTCATAGACTCATTGCCATTGTTATAGTAGAAATCAGGTGGTGATCCAAGTTGGCATTGTTCCCTCAAAGGAAGCAACATGCTGTCTTTGATCACTCCCACAGAATTGCGTCTAAACCATTCTGCAAACTCCAAACCCAGTGGATGGGCCTCAGCCCATTTCTGTTCAACAAGAACAAGTTTCTCGTCAAAGTCAGAGGCGTTGACTGCATCAGAGAGGCCAAAATACTGCGTCCCGCCCTCTTGTGCTCCAAAGACGTCTAGAAGCATTTCCCTTCTTATCTTCGCTGGAATACCAATGCGCACCATTGCTAACTCAATGTTGTCTTCTAAATGCTTCTTGCACCTCATATGTACTGCAAAGATGAATTGATCAGAGAATGCTTTTGCAACATTGTGCTCTCCATCAGTCCCAAACGACAACAATCCTGACAAGTTTGGATTCAAGTTCACCATAGTAGATGTGAGAAGCTTGTAAGAGGACTCCAGTTTTCTCATGTGGAAAAGGATGGGTCCAATCATGACTGGGTGTTTTCCTGTCACCTTGTCAACAACCATGAGCTTTCTGTAGGTAGTTAAGGTGTAGCAAAACGTCCCTACATTAAATGATGGGTCCACGCCTAACACAGTGAAGTGTTGAGGATTACAGCCGAACCGCTGTATGTCTGTAAGTTGTTGTTCTGTGGCACACACAACCTCTGGTTCTGGGGCACAACGAACCTCTCTGACAAATGCGGTGTTCAAATCACCTTGCTGCTGTTTGCATTGCAGCAGAACAGCAAAAAGGGGATCACAATGGTCTTGATAGTCAATGCAATTACTCTGAATGGACTGATGAGATTGTTTACTAGTCATCTTGCGGAAGTTTTTGGCCTGCATGGGGTCCCTTGGTGCAGCTGCAATGGACGGCAGGTCAGATGTTTTTCCAATGGCTGCCTTGGTTTGGTTATATGCTCGTTTTGGTTGCATTGTTGTTGCTGCTACCCGCAATTTGTCTTTTGTGGCTTCGTGTTCTTCGAAATGGCATTTTGTTTTTCTTGGCATTTCCATGAGGGACAGGTTTCACTTCATGTTTGTCACCATCAAACCAGTACTGCACCATGACATGTTTAAATATATGTCCATCAACATCTGCATGAGAGAAAAAAAGCAAGTATTTTTGTTATAGCTTCCTTGCATCAGGGGTGTACTGTGGGATTTTGAAGATGTACGCACGAGAATAAATTTTTCGTAAGCGCCAAAGGCGCTTACAACTGGGGGTATGCTCCCCCAGAAAATTTTGAAATTTAGGGTCTTGGAAATGCCATCTCCTGGTTTTTCTGCGGGGCATTTTCAATAAATAATGGGGCAAAAATTCAGTGGAAAGTTGTTTATTTTAACCATTTCCCGAGTGTTTTCTGTAAGCTACAGTGTTCCGAAAAGAAAAAAATACAAAAACAATGAAGACAGGTCACAGCAAAGGGCGAGGCGTCCACCCTTAGACGGGCAAACTCCGTTACCAACCTGTCAGTATCCAAGTTCTAATGTATATGAAGGATTGCTAGGGAGCTTAATCTTTCGTCCGTCATCGTACTTCGCAGAGGAGATTTTAGTCTCTTCATGCTACTGAAGCCACATTTAGCAGTGCATGTAGACACAGGATAAGTTAACAATGTTACGAGAGCATGTTAAAATGGGAATTCTAATAAAAATCGCCAGTATAATGTGAAAATATGAAATTTTTACCCAGCAAATTTAATGAGAAAATTTTTTTTCTCAGATCTCAGCTGTACGCACAGGGTACGTGTGTATATGGACGCTACGCCCCTGTGCATGTTTTCTTACATGAAGAGCTGATGAACAGTGTAAACAATTAACACAAAACAGGTGACATATACCTTAAGAGACAAAATACTTTATAAATTTTCTTCAGTTGACATAAAATGAAATTTAAAACAGGCTGTGAATTGTGCATAGAACTAATCCAATCCTTAATGATAATCTGATGAACCTATAATCATGCAAGGACAAAAGGTCTCAGGACAAATCCTACAAAGTATACTATTAACTGCTTCTTTAGTGTGACCAAACTAAAGGGGCCATGTTATCTGCTAACCATGCATTGTATTCCCTCTCACCCTACCCCCATTAAATTTTGAAGTCCCACGATGGACTCAACATTGCACTGAGATGGGGGTCAGTGACCAAATATTTTACTTTCTCATGCACCAATTGTTTCCATTGCAGAACTATGAAGACATCTTAAATTCGAATTTGTTACAACCCTTTTGTCCTTGGTTGATTAAATAGCCTTAAACATGGAAAGCAACACAATTATGATATCAGAGATTTAGGTTAGTTTGCCTTTAATAACTCACAAGAACCATAGTTACCTAAAATGCAGTCAATCCGTTTTTTGAAATCTGGAGAGCTCTTATTGTAGTAGTACTTTCTTTTCAGCACAATGTGTCCATTTCTTTTACTGTCATAATTGTCTTTTGTACTTCTTAAGATGGAGCTCCTGAAACAAACAAAGTAACAATTGGGCTACAGTGTAATTGGCTTACATGTGAATAGAAAGGAAACTCCAGTCTGTGGAAACATTTTATCAAAATTTAAAATATTATATAATTTGTGACTTGATTGCTTAGTTTAGATGCTAGTGTGAAAAGCAAGGAAAAATGTCTGTCATAAATAGAATTTGAATTATTAATTGTACAGACGTATAGAAATTTTTGAGTGTACACAAAATTAGCTTTTGAACATTACAAATTTATACTGAAGACAGTTGTTTATCTTGATATTTCAATATGTTCCACCAAAACTAATTATCTCATCAAAATGCATTGGCTTTTCAATTTCCTCTAACTGCCTATTATTTTTATAAAAAAAAGGATAAATTATGTGAAAATTAATGCAAATACATTATTATATTATTTAATTTTGCTGCACATTTTTTGCCATTGCATATGGGTTTTTTGACTTTTTCAAAAAAAACCACCAGTTGATAGGACAAAAACCAAATCCTGACTTATCATTCAGGTAAAGTAAGGTAAGAGAAAGGAACTAAGAAAACCCAATTTTACTACCTACACAATAAAGTTGACTTGACTTGACTTACTACCAAGTTGAAGCAGCTCGGAGTCTAATGATAATAATATTGCAACTTTCCCTTGGATAGGATGTACATGTTTGGGTAATATCCCAGGCATTCTTTTCTTTTTCACATACTTAAATACCTCTGAACAATGCATTAATTGGCAGTCGCAGAATTATCAACTCACCCATAGACATGAAAAAAGTCAGATTGGACTCTATTTGCTCTCCAGACACCAAGGTCATCGCATTTCAAATCGTCAACATTGTCAAATGATGCACTGTTAACCAGGAAGACCACGTCATCTTGTATGCTTGTTGGAACTGTATGGCAGATGACTTCACTTTTGTCTGTCCAGAGGAGTTGCTGTGCAATGTCCAAAGCAGTAAGGGAATTCCCTTTAAACCCAGTTTTAAAAATAGGTAGGGCTACATTTCCACCGTAATACTCTACTTCCTCATCAGATGATGAACTACTGTCTGTTTGTGTACTTTTGACATGTTGTATGTCATCTGAAGTCAGGCTAAGTGACTGGATTGCTGGACTTTCTTCATCACTGGATGAGCAACACAGGTCAATAATATCACACTTGTGTCTGTGATAGGCTTTTTACACTATAAGATAAGAGAATGAAAGAGTCAATACAAGTAAGGGCAAAATGCATTAGTAGCAGATAACTCGTATTCGGGTAGTAGTTGCCCAATTTTACTTCTCTTGCCAAACTAAAAACAAAAATTAAAATTTCCCAAGCCAGGGGAGGGGACCCCTGCCCCAACCCCAACCCTCCTAGTCATAATAATTTAAAATACAAAATGCATGTGGTTATAATACCCCAAGCCATAAAAGGATCTGTAGCATTTTCCAGTAATTTACTGTATAATCAAAGTGACAGGGTTTTTATATGGAATAAAATCTGTTTCTGAATGTGGGAACATAATTTATTGTAAATAAATCAATAAAAATATAGATGTCATCAAATTTCAGCTGTTTATTGTGGATGGTACTTAATGCTTGACCAATCTGTGGCCCTAACGTTCCCCATCGAATGAAAAACAAAATAAATAAGGGCATAAAGTTGAAGAACTAGAACCAACAACAACATGCCCATATGATCTCTAAAGCATAATTTGCACATGCACACACCTTGGATTTAATTCTTGATTTTTCTTCCCTCCTGAGTCTACTTCAAAGCTAGTTGAGGGCTCCTTTAAAAAGTAAAAAGCATATTACTAAATAATATATTCATGAGCTTTTGGGGATATGGGGTGTTCGTTTTCATGCTTTACATATCATGTTAAGTAGTGTACACTGGACCTGAGACAACATGTATTTTTCTTGGACCACCAGGAGGTTTGTCTTATTTTATACGTAAAAAGTGGTGACTAATAAGTACATATGCTACATTGATAGACCCATAAATAACCATTAACCTACCCTTAAAATGGAAATTTGTGTACGAAAAATCTAGAAATAAACATTTACAAACTCACCTCCACTTTTGTTTTGATAAAAACCACATCTTGATATCTTTGCCTGAACATGTAAGATAATCAAATATGTTCAATGCTGGATCTAAAGTAGGAACCCAGGGAGCCTGTACCTAATTACCCCTCCCTCTTTTCTCTCCAAGTTATAAGACCCATAGCGTTTTATCATTTTACACCATTCTTGACCCCTCCCCCCTAAGAAGGAAGTAAATTTATATTGTTTGTTATTAAGAGGAAAAATGCTGAAAGAGGTACATGATAATCACATAGACTGATCAAATTATGATAAGGGTTTGGAGGAATTGGAGAGGAAAAGCACAAGTAAAAAATGGCTTTGATGAGGTAGGGGTGGGGAGGGGGGAGTCATTTAAGAAAATAAAAAAGTCTATGTGGACCCATAAAAGTTGTCAATGGAAAAAAGCAAACCAATGTCAACTCTACCAATTTACCTGAAATAAAAGTTATTGTTTTTAGGACACTTTTTTAAAACATGATTTCCTCTGAAACCAGCACGTATCTTAAAGTCTGTTTCTCAAAGAAAAGAAACAACTTGAGATTAATAGGGGGGGGGGGGGGGAGGGAGGATGCCTTGTATTTTACAACCATGCCAAAGCAATGCCAGTCATGCAGATTCCGGGTACAACCATGGAACAGATTTGAACATTCAAGCATTGCTTGTTCCCATGTAAGGCATATACATGTCTGATATAAATGTACATACAGGTTTCCATAGATTGTTGTATGTATGTACAAATTTAATAACAAGTTAAATTCTTGTCGGCTGGACTCAAACAAAAAGTATGGATCTCCCCTCTTGGAATCCAAAAACCATTACAAGGAACAAAGAAAATGGCTACTCACTTCTTTTTTTTTTGGAGAAGCACTAGGACTCCTATGGGAAAAAAACCAATACAATCAGAGCCATTGGAAAAGGGCACACAGGGCCCATTCATCCCCTACATTTCAAAGGAAATTGTTTGTTAGATTCAGGTCCAAGCTACAGTGGGATTAAAATAGTGCCAAGTACCATAAATGACGTGCTGATGAGGCTTAATAAAGGCAAAACAGCTGTTATTCATCGCACTCAGGGTCAGTATTTTTTCTTAAGGTAACTATTAAGGGGTACTGACGGGGTAGCACCTAATACCAATGTTTCCAATTAGTGCCCGCTAATGGCTGCAAGTTTACCAGAGCAGCGTGTGTGGTACTTGTGACTTTGTCATCTGACCACATCCTACAAGTGTCACACTTTGCCATCACTGGATTAAAAAAGTGTTCTGCACAATGTCATCAGTCTCATTTCAAGTGGTTCCATGAGGATAAGGGTCTCTATATAATCAGAAATGTCATTAATTTTATGTATATTTATGTGGTAAAATTATGGCATACAATTTAATTGTATATGTACTCCCTAGGTTAGGTTTTGTGTAAAAGTTAACATACTAAAATTATTCAAATGTGCATGAAAGCTACCGTTAAGCTAACAAAACTATACATTGCCACTAAAACGACTAAAAAACCTAAAGTCTTACTTACAAATGTTACACTAAAAAACTGTAAAGGACTGATAGCTGGGAGAATGTGAGTCAGTTCGATGAATACATGTCATTTCACACTGGTGCAATAAAAAGTGACCAGCCATCTTAAAGCGCATCTATCAAAAGAAGCTCTGAAAGTATCCAATCAAACAAGAAAAAAGTGCAAGATATCCTGAAGAAGCCTCTACCTTTTTACCCAAATATTCTCTGCGAGAGAGCCTTTTGATATTCTTTGTCTTTCGCGTTTCAAAATGTATCATTGACGGTGTAAAAAGGGTTCCATTTCCCTCGGGAAGAAGTCCCGTTGTTACTCATCCAAAGAGGCGCCCCTCGCATCACGATCGATTCCTACGAGTTTGAGAATTAAACTTTTCTAGCACTATCAATCTTAAACATATCTAATATAGTGTATCAAGTTATAAGCCATTTTCACCTTTCAAATGGGCACTTTAACAGCATCTTTTCCTCGTCTGAAATTAAAATACAGTATCATCATTTTGACTGACGTGTAAAACATGTGACTGAATTAGAATGGTGGGCAGAAATTTTGCCCAAAACACCAAATACGAATTAAATATTGCAACAAAACGAAATATATGCTGTCAATGCTTATATATTACACAGGATGGAAGGGATAAAGCGAGAAAAATGCAGAAAGCTTACCGCTACAGGAAGAAATTTCCTCCATCATGCGTTCCGCCATGCCCCTCGTGCAACAGCTGTCGTTTTGAGCCCGCAGTATTGATCAGACCGCTTCTGTAGCAAATAGGTGCAATTTTCAGTTTAATGTATTTCTGTGAGTCATTATGCATAAATCGTATCTCGCATAATTATGTCATTCCGCAACTCGTATTTTGCATAATTATGCCATTCCGCACGTCATTCCACATACCATTCCGCAAACTCATTCCTCCTTTTACCCTCACTTACTCCTTGCAAACAAGTCGATTTTTGGAGGTAATACAAATATTCTTTTAAAAGCTTCTAATCGAATCAGTGTGTCCGAAAACGTCCCATGAGACACTTTTTAGGTTCCCATGGGAGTTTTCAGACACGGCGAGATCCCTAGGGACATAACTAGTGAAAATGCCGACTTCAAAATTTGAGAAATCGTCAGAGATTACATGGGGAACAGGCAGATGAGTGTCACATAAAATACGATTCATTATTCCAGTGGTTAATATACCTGCCTAGACGTTTAGTGATCCTACTAAGATCCTGAACACTCCAAACAACGAACGGCACTCACAAAATCTCTCTCCAAGCTAGTATTCTAAGTCTCCCCATCAATGTACGCCTTGAACTTATCCACGCGCCAGTCACAACAAATTAATTTTTTTCTCTCAACTTTTGTCATCCACCAACTTTCTAATGACGTAAGTTTCCACGTTATTATGAATTGCCGACAAGTTTCCTCCATAGTCCATGTTTATCAAAAAACCAATGTGTGACCCAACAAAGTTCATCATTAGCGTTAAAGTGCACCCTTCTTGGTCCTTTATAGTTGTAAAATCCACGCGCTAGTCACAAATACACACCAATTTTTTTCCAGGTTTGGCAGTTGATCAAAAGTCAGTGGAGTAAATTGATTATGTTTTGCACAGGAAACGACACTGAACTTTACCAACTAAGAATGTCTCCAGATAGAACGATCAACAATATTTCAGGAGGACGTTTGTTTTCACGACAATGACATCTTTCTGTAGTTTTTGTAAAAAAAAAAATTGTTTTTTGTAACTCATTGCTCGTTCCCAGTTGAAATGGCGGGCCAAAACGGGTTTAATTCCTACCTAGGTACTGGTAGAAAATTCGAAATTTTTTTAAAGATATCATCGTCATCTAATGAAAAGATTTTTTGGACGAACGTTTAACAATCAAGCTTACAGGAATTTGCTTTGGTTAGATTTTTTTGTTCAATCTACTATGAATATAATGTGAAACGTTCCGATGCACTTAATTTCTCGTTTCCTTGCACATAGTTCACTCATCGTGTTACATTAAGCCTTGAAGTTATATATTACACGTATTAAAATGCATGTAACATTTTGGTGATCATTCCAAATAGCTTGGAAGAATTAAAATCCAGCATTTGCAAACCCTAAAAGCACAGTGCAAACCCCGATAATCGAAAATATCAATATCAGTGATAAATAGTAAACCGTGAGAAACAAAAAATTATACAAGCAACCCAAGCTTAATACAATCTAAATGAACTGTGAAAAAATGTTCGAAGAATCTTTCTTGATTCGAGATTTTCTATAACAGCTATAGTATCATCGCAAACTGAAAGTCCAGCTGAAAGAGTACTTAAAAGTCCGTGATTATAGCGAATTAATATTCACGAACTACAAGAAAAATTGACAAGAGAGAGGGGTCGGAATAATCGAGAAATCTGGATATAGAGGTTCGATTGCAATGTGGATTATCTCTCTTTCCTCCTGTGCATCTCAACTATTAAGACTATTAACCTGGCCCATTAAAATGGCTATATTTAGCCTGCATTTAGTTAGAAACTGCTGAAACTTCAGATGCGACATTCCTTGAAGGTTTTTAAAATTTTCGAAGCTGACATGAATTCCTTAAATTCCAAAGGAGTCGCCCGACAGCTGCTAGTAGCTTTTTAAACTTTGATTTTCGCTTTATGCAACAGTCATCAGCCTTCACGTCCGGGCCTGTTTTACTAACTTCCAGTCAGTGAAGTGTAAATGGTGGGCCTTTAACAGCTCTTAATTACCTTTCGCCTTTGTATTCTGCACAATTGAAGCAAACAAAAATGCCGTGGGAAACTTAATCATTTCATTACTCACTCATGTGACACATTGACATTTGATATTGATAGATGTCTCACTGAAAAGAAAATTAAGGCACTGCGGTCGTGTCCTTTGTTTTCAGAGCTATTTACCGAGGACAATATTAATTTAATTCGTTATCGGCACGCATACCCAATCAGGCAATATTCTCGAGAAAAAGCAAGACTTGATTATCCCATAATCCAGCAGGTAAGTTGAACAGTAAAGTCGGGTCGGCATGAATCAATTCATCGCTTGACCAAAGTTTAAGTCACTGCAGTCTCTCGTAGCCTCAGGAATTTTTGCTTGCAAACTAGGATCTTGTTTATTCAGATACGCTGTTTGCACTAACTTCGACGCGTTTATCATTTCGAAGCATTGAGGTTTACAGCAATGTTTTATGGCGGCAAAAAATCGTCTTGTGTACCAGCCGGCCAGAACCAAAGTCGTGTTTACTTCCTGCTTTTCTTTCGATCTTACTTGGCGTGGCATGAGGTTAACATGTTCTATCCAAGGCTAGAGACTAATAAGCTCTAAAATTTATGTCGCTCTTTGACTGAAAGCAGCATTTCTTTCTTCAAAGTGGGTTACTGTCTGTAACAACCGCAGAACGATAGACGATCATATTTAACATATGGACTACGGACTGTGGACCACGCATTAGTCACGCGCTGTGGACTCAATATCTGGGCATAAAATGCAGACGGGGAATAAAACGAGGGACAAGGGTACGTCTCTCACACTTCCTGCGCGAAAAACTATTTTACTTGACAATGTTCATAACAGGAAGTTCGATTTTTAATCATTTTGAAAGCAAAGACGTTGAAAACGTTACAATATCAAGAAACACACTGGTCTAGTTTGCATTAAAAAATACCACTAATCGATAGTCAGCTGATTTCAAAAATTACTTTTTAGGCCCACATAATCTTCAGGAGTTTAATTTTGAAAAATGGGCAACAGAGCTAATATTTTCTAGCAATGTAGGCACGTGCTAAAGATCACAAAGCAGCTAGCCTTTGCATTTTGTCCATTATAGTAAGATCGCTCTAAATAAGCGAGCATAAAATCTGTTTGTTAACCGTGATCATGAAAGCAATTTTAGTTTTGAAAAGCTAAAGGATTCAAAGTTACATTTTCGTCCCAAGCCAGGCCGGATTAGGAAATATTAAAGATGAAAATGTTATGATATTTTTGGTATTTTTCCCCATCAGTTTCTATGTGGTGTAAGATTTTAAAGGGGGAGAGGAGAGAAGCTCGATAGGATTCGATCCCTTCCTGTTCTCAACCAGATCGTGACCTCGTAGTTCACATTCAAAATTTGGAAGAATGTCAATACAAATCAACACCAAGAGATCACAAACGTAATATATATCTCTGAAACGCGTAGTTCCCGGTTCAATGCGAAATTTTTCAGAAACGAGTAGTGAGAACTATAGCTAAAAGCCATTTCTATGCACATACTGATTCAATCTTTAGTATTTTAAAATTTCATGACATACACCTATTTCAATTAGGTTTATTCAAGTACTCTTACCAAAACCGTACCCTTCCTTTAAAATTTGACAGTAAATTCACCTTACAGAAAGAAATTCATTCGTATCATACAAGAAACTCTCATTTATATCGTTTGCCTCTTTGTCGAACTAACATCAAACAATTTTCCGTTTTTTACCAGGGACCTAAATTTTACAGCTCCTCTTGTACCGAAATCGTCGACTCGTCCTCCTCTATCTCCTTTAAGAAAGCAGTTAAGGTGTTTTTCTATAATAACTATTGGTAGTTTTCATTTTCTTGTAGCTTTTCCTTTCGTAATATATCCTTCCGTTTGACATTGTAGTTGTATGAAATTGTAATTGTATCCGTAGTCGTGCTCTTATCTTCTTTTTTGACTTCATCTTGTAAAATAAAACGGAGGAGACCTAATTAATATAAGCTTCATAGTTTCCTCTAGGTCTCCTCGCCATTGTTACATCTATCTTTTTCTCTTTTTTTTTTTTTTGTTTACATTGTATTTGTGGTATGGCAAAATAAATAAATAAGTAAATTAAGTAAACACAGCAGCGAAAACACACACAAAAAAAATGGGAGCGCTATATGGTTACACTATTTCCTTATAAACAGACACCAAAGTATATTCAGTCGTGACTATAAGCTGTCAGCCCCAGCGATCTTTCGCAATAAATGGCCTTTACCCAAGGCTCTTTGCATTTTATAAACAAGTTCATAAGTAAACCATGTCACCTACAAGCCAGATCACCATTTCAGGTTTAAAGCTTTCGTGATTCTAAAATCCATCTTTGATAGATTTTTAAGTATCATCTTGAGGTAATTTGGCAAGTTTTCAGCTAAGCTGAAACACCCGTCTGTAAAATCATCCGCATAATCGCCAATTTACATACCTTAAAAGTATGTGAAAAACTAAGTATAGTTCGGTTCGAAACCATTTTGTTGGGAGGAGTTCCTTTAAATCCGTATCTCATTCCAACTATTTGAAAGTAACAAGCTTGATTGAGGCCGAGAAGAATATTAATTAAATATATATTTCTGAAAGGCCTACTTCCCGGTTTACTGCGGGCCTATTTCCGCATATCATCACATTGTTCTACGGGCCCGGTCTTTGGCACTCCTATTCACTTGACTGAAACTGGTTACTCAACGTTTGTCTCAAAAACATAGCGAGCACATTGTTAGCCTTTCGTATCAAGAAATCCATGAGCAGAATGGCCTCAATACTTACTCTTTCAGAGGCAGTGATATTTGATCCCTTCCCAGAGTATCGACAACTACTTATGGCCTTTACTCCTTTACCAGCTAAATGCTGAAACGCACTTCCTGACACAATTACTTCCGTCAACTTAATCTGTCGTATAAAATTACTGTATAAATATTTATCTAGAAATTATTTGTAACTTTTTGTCGTAAGAAATCTCTGTAATTTTTATTTATTTTGTAGTGTTGCTATTAAGTCTGCCCGAAGAAATTAGCCATAAGTGCTACAGCATAAATTCGAGGGTGACTATAGTTTCTTATGATCATCATTAACAAAACAATTTCACTTTATACCCATTCCTTTGTCCGTAGTCCGTGCCTCTTTATATATACCGACTGTGACATTGAAGGTATTCTTCTAAAAAGGCCTCAAATCTCTGCAAAACTGATCAGTTTTGTTTGTTTGAGATATATTCAGGCTCTGTTTACGCAAAGGCGAATTATTTCTACCTTATTTATGTGGGGAAAACGTGTCCCGCCTTTAACTGTACACAGGAAGTAAACATAGTAGCGAAAACGCGAGAAACATGCCTACGGCTAGTTCCAAGAAACCAAACTGGTTTGAATTCGTGGGACAAATCCCAGGGACGTGTTCCCTGAAATTGTACTTGTCCCTTCGTGTCAACTGTTCATGGGACAAGTCCCAGCGACCAAATAAAAAATAAACCAATCGCTGATCAGCATTATGAGTTCCCGCCAAATGTTTCCGCTGCAAACATTGCGTGACCGACAGTCCTGTATCAAAATCTAACTGAATCTTTCACTTTTTTCCAGTAAACCTGGTTTTTTTGAGCTGATTTATTTCAATGTTTTGCGGTTAATTCAGTAAATTAGGTTTCATTGTGTAAGACGGATGATTTTTCGTCTCTACGTTTCAACGAATTTCTGTGAAAGCGCCCTAAATTTTGGTATTTCTAGGTGTGACAGGTCCCCGCGTCAGTGTAAACCCTTCAGTCCCCGCGACTCATTCCATCGTGTAAACACTAATGGGGAACTAGTCCCTGTAACAAGTCGCTTCGACTAATACCCTCGTGTGTGCCGAACTTAACTTTTACATTTTTCAACGCTTTTTGCATTTTTTTATTGGTTGTAATTATTTTTAAGCCAATATGAATCGAACGGTTCTCTGAGGTTTGCAGAAACCGAGAAATCCAAGATGGCGGCTGTGCTGATTCAATG
Organism: Pavona decussata; assembly: GCF_977016875.1. Taxonomy (NCBI): domain Eukaryota; kingdom Metazoa; phylum Cnidaria; class Anthozoa; order Scleractinia; family Agariciidae; genus Pavona; species Pavona decussata. The sequence continues at coordinate 5,137,260 of NW_028145528.1, read as the reverse complement.
ACATCTCGTCGTATTACTGCATCATCGTCCAATTTTGAGGACGCTTAAGGGAGCAATTGTGGACGTACTATCCCCCTCGGGTTTTCATTGACGTAGCTTCATAGCTGTAGAATCTCTCTCAGGTTTAGGAAGTCAAAAAATGACCAGGCTGAGTAGGGTTAATAGGATTGAACTTGAAAATGTTAGGGACAATCGCGGGATCGATAGACAACAGAAACAGCGGCGAATAAACCACAAAATGGTGAAAAACAAGTAAATAGGAATATCCCATTCTATGCATATAAGCTTGCAATTCTGTATTCTGCTAGGATATAATGTAGTCAATTAGGAGCCTGAGTAGTTTTCCGGCCGTTTCAGTGTAGATAATTGACCATATACTGGCGCATGCGTCGACAGACGTTACTAGCATTGAATCTTTTCTTTTCTTTTTCTCTCTTTCTTTCCTTCCCCCTTTTTTTTTAATTAGGACAATCGCTATCTTGTCATTGTTTGTTGTTATTGTTTTTTTCTTGTTTTTAATATACAAAGAATATATATATATAAAGAATACTTTAAACTATACTAGAAAAGCACAAAGATTTGTCAAAGCAAGTATTGTGCATGTGTTCCGTGTAGTAACAGCAAGTTCCCTTATGACATATGCACGGCCCTGCCATTGTCAAATTAGGGGAAAAGTTTTGCTAGCAAAATTTGTCCATAGCAGCCCCTGAAACGCTCTGCTTCTTTGTATCGTAGTTCGCTGAGTCGTTCTGATATTATAGATAACTCTGTCACCCCCTGTGTGCTTATAGCCAGTGGCGAGGCCTGGTCAATAACAGCAACAGCAGGGATCATCTCTGTTTTGTTTCCCTTCAGTTAGGTCATAAACAATTCAGTGCAATCGCACAATCGCTCAACAGAGAGCTGACTCTTGCGGAAAGTGTCCCTTATACCAAAGACCACAAGACCAGTTGATAACCACGAAAGGTATGATATTGAAAGGCCGAAGTATTTGTGTGCCAAAATGGAAGCCCCTTTTTGAAATATTCCTATTTGAGCACTTCCGAATATTGACGGTTTTAAAAAACCTCTTGAGCGTGTATGCTAAAGCTAGCCGCAAACACTGACATCTGCAGCTAGCCCTCCATCTTCAAATTAATATATTTCCACTAAGATTTTTGCCAGTGGGTTCCGCCAATATTTTCTATTTGTCTCTGAACATTATTTACTAAATGTGTCTAGTGGTTTTTTTGTCTGCAAAATCAATTTTTTTTCAGTTTCGTTCATCAGTGTAGCTGAAAAGCAACTAACGCCATTGTAAATAGAAATTGTAAACCGGCTGTAAATTGTATTTCTGAGCGTAACGAACTGGATACTGCAAACCTCAAGTGTTCTCACGAAAACCAGCAACTCTGTATCCGGCAGTCGAGCTAAAGGAAGAAAAATTCAAGATGCGCGAAGCATAAGATAACCAGAGTAAATATTATTTACAGTTGCAGCTGTTCCACAAAATTCAAGCCTCTCGAATTTTCTAATGCAAATGAATGCGATTTAACTGTCAAAATAAATCTATTTTTGATCTTTCGAAAGTCAAAATATAGTAAACGAATATTCTACAAGGCTTGTACGCTTGGATGCGACCACAGAATCTTTATCTTTTGATTTTTTTTTTCAAGGTCAGGGGCGTCGGTTTTATTTGCGTTTGGTAGCATTTTGAACATAACCTGTTTATAAATGTAAACTACTTGTACAAAAATTCGTTACACTCGCAATTCCTGCTTGTGATCTGCGCAATACTATTACACCACTGTGGGATGAAAAGTTAAACGGCCATCGTGAACATGTCCTACTCAGTTGACACTGATTGATAGCTATATTTATATTTTAACAAGCGGGATTTAATTTTCCGACTTCTCTGAGAAGTTCTCCATCACCTCATTTTTCCTATTTAAATTTTCTAATTGTAATTTTCGTTATAGCTATTTGCTTGAAATAGAGTAAACACACTGTACAATTTTATCTACAAAACAGGTGTAAGAGATCGATAAAAACGGCGAAAGAATATGTTGCGCACAGCAACAAACAAAGATGGGTTAAACTCAATCATATCGTGAGTAAAGCTGTGATCGGTTTTTGAGGATCATAGGATACATATTTTTGAAAAGTGAAAGTTCTGTGCATTCTCGTGACAACAGGTAATAGCTTATAATTACTTAGATTAAATACATATATTGTTTTTTAATCAAGAGCCTCTTCTCTCAAAAGCAAAATGGCGCCTAAAATCTGCGAGATGATTGGCCCTCGGTAACTTTCAAAACGCTTTTGCATGATTGCGTAAATACCAAGTAATATTCAAGTAGCTGAAACTAGAATTAGCATTTCTGCCTCAGTTGGTGTGAAAACACTTATAATAAGCGGAATACACTGCTTAGCTAGTATTATCATTAACGTCTTGAATTCTAAACAGCTTCGTGATCGAGCTTGGTACGGTATGTTCAAATTTCTTTACCTCTTTGTACGTTGTAAATAGCTTATATTGGAGCCGATTCTTGGCAAAAAATATCGAATAGTCCAAGAATAACGCCAGGTGACATGCTTTTACACCAAGAGAGAAATTCGACATTTTTAGCGGAAGCTAAAAAAATCTATACTTTTGACATATTGAAAACGGGTTTAACGTACCAAGATAAGCAACATGTTCGTTTGTTCTTTGCTTATATGCTTATGCTTCCTCAAAACATCGACATTGTAAGCTTCCTTTGTGCCATGAACACTACGTTAATCTCTGTCATCGTTTCTAGACCTCGTTTTCTAATTTTGTGGTTAGAAGTTCGCCATCTGTTCGATTAGTCGTTATCGGTGTAACTAAATGGTGGTATAAAATGCCATCTATAGCGTTCAACTGTCGAATAACTGAGAAAGTAAACAACAACAGAAAAGCAAAACTGAAATTAAAAAGGATAATAATCAACTGAAAAATCGATCCAAAGAAAGGCAAATTTGGCTCGTCGGTCATTTCAGCACTGAACGACAATAAGGCAGACCAAGGGTCGCCAAAAAATATCGTTTTCATGAAATTATTTCCGTCCTCCTATTTGTCGTTAGCATAAAAACAGCTCCATTCTTAATTTTGTTATATCGATGCAACGTATTCATTTTCATATATTGTAAGATAGTGGCCGACATATAGTGTGTGCGGTTATCTTGTTCATCCCGGTTAAATTTGGTCTAGTTCAATAATTTGTGGAATATGAAGTGAATAATACAAGAAATTCACCTCACTACAGCCAATCATTAAACTGAGGGACCTTAAGTTACTGTAAAAATGGAACGAGACGATCATTGAGGAGTTACGTCGGATGGACAATATCGAGTTTTCGTGTCGTTTGCCTGCGATTTGAGCTCTTTCCAGCTGTTTAACCATCTGCCTTGTATTCAGGGTAGACTAAACCGTAGCGTGAAAAGTGGTTAGAGCCGGCATCCGAGTTTGAAGGCTAGTGGTTCAAGCCTGATCTCTGTTACCGTGTTGAACTCATTCATAACAGTGAGAAGCGTCACTGACGTGGGTTCAAGTTTTACCTTTTTAGTCAGACGTCCTAAAAATACGGCTCAGTGTAGAAGTATTTAAAAGGCCGATTTAGACGTTACAACTTTTGCTTACGACTGTCGTGTGCGATTTTGACAGCGCGCGCTGCTCGCGTCATGCAAAAAAATCCCGCATAACTCTCGTCATTCAACATTGCCTATACCTACGATTGTCGTAGGATTTAAAACATGTTTTAAAATCCTACGACTTTTTTTATGACGTACACGACAGTCGTAAGCGAGTTGTAGGTTTGATTTACACGAAACAATTCGTGTCGTAGGCCTGTCGTAAGCTTGTCGCATGCGACAAAGTCGTACCGTGTAAATCGCCCTAAAGGAAACCAAGGGTTTACCTTTCATTGGAATAATTATAATGATAAAAAAAAATGAACAGTTTGCTACAATCCCGGGTATAAACCTTGAAACAGTTTGAACAGATCTCATCCCTCTTCCCTTTTTCAATGTTGCTTCCTCTGCAAAAAAAAGTTCCATTCTAACAACGGTTACGATAAAACAACATTGACTCAATATTGAGTGGGGGAGAGAGATGTTTCAAAACATTTTGACCGGGATTGTACTGAGCTACAAAGCAGAATAAGGAGATCATTTCAAACAGTGATCATAAACTCTGGTACTTTCAAGACAGAACGAGACGTAAAATTTGATTCTCCAACTTGGATTTCTTTGTTGCTGATTGTTTTTATTTTTTATCTTGTTGTTGATGCTGTTCTTGTCCAAGTTGTCAGTGTTAATGTAAAGTCCTACGTCTCGTGCCTCCTTTAATTTGCAGGCAGAACATAAAACATGTCGTCTACACCAGAACCAGAAACTACTCCAGAACCTGAATCAACACCAGAGACAACTTCGGAGCCAAAGACTTTGTTCCCGGAGATAATGACCAACCAAGAAGCTTTCCTGATGTACGGCATCTTCATCTTTCTTCTTGCTGTCTTCTGTGTCGTGCTTCTGATTCTATTCATCAGGCTGAAGAAGAAGTGAGTTCTTATCGATGTGTTTGGCTAAGCACCAAGAGTTTCGGTTGGTTATTTACAGCTAGAAGACTTGTGCTGTCTCAAGTCTCTCCAATAGATAGCTGTATCCCTTGTACACCTCTGAACATTTATTTTAGTTATTGCGGTGCTTCTGATTCTTTACATAGGGCTAAAAAATACGTAAATTGTTATTGAATGTTTTTG
>NW_028145528.1:5002500-5125000 GCF_977016875.1 Pavona decussata | reverse complement strand
AGGCACATATTTACTCCAGCAAATATGGTCAATGAGAGCAACTGGGGGTCACGTCGAAGGTCTGATATCGATAATTATTCTGGTATGAAGGCGTAAACAAGAGCTTGACAATAAACTATTGCTCATTGAAAGAAGCCTCATTTGCTAAGAGGTGCCTTGAGGTAAAGTTGAGACAGGACCCATCCATTTGTTACCACCGAATTACAACAGGTGAGTGGGAATAATTCAGAGCTTTTAACTCGTAAAACTTTCTTTCAACTCCCTCCAAAACTGAAGTTTTGCGAAACCTTGGCAAAGCTATAAGTGTTACTTAAAGTTTGAGAATCTTGATTTTAACCCGCAAAGATTACCTTAACCGATCAAAGATATTGAAGCAAAGACAAGAAGGATTTTTTCGTTAATTAAATCTTTTCGTCGTTTAATAGATGACAGATCAGCAAGTGACGGCTTCAGTAAACGAACTACACTCATTCTTAGAAAACGGCACTCTTACTCGAGAAGTAATGAACACAATACCTTAAGAATCGAATATTGCCGATATTTGCGTCAGATCTTTTCACGATCTATATTTGCACGATCTTTGACCGCACTAGAGGAATTTAAGGTTCTTGATGTTGTATGAAAAGCTTCTTCTGGTTGTACAATTCTTTTGCGTGGCAATTCGTAATTGCGTTTCGTGATAATTAAAAATTCTGAAGGACCTTATGAATTTCTTATGAAGGTCATTCCTCACGATTATCCGGCGCTAGTTGTTTACTTTCTCTGAAACAGTACCGTTTCGTAAAAAAGGAATCTTTTTCCACTTCTATCGATTTCAGAGCGGTTGCTTCCAACTTAAGTGGCAAAATTTTATTCTGCTCACTTGTTATTTACCACTGAAAAAAAAAAACCGTAATTTCATGTCTTTGAAATTCAAATTGAGTACAACATTAAAAATGAGAAGACGATAGTCAAAACTAACCTTGATTGAATAAAACAACACTGACCGATTGTAGAAGTTTTTCAACAATTTACCAACCTTATTTTTCTGTTTTTTATATTACACTTCGAAAGTTCGTTCTTCCTTCGGTTATTCTTACAATTTGAGCAGGAGACAAGGTCAGAGAAAGAATTTACAATTTCTTTTCCGCCGTCCTAAAGGCAGGCGTTTTTGGTGTTTTTCCAAAATTTATTATGATATAGTTGGATAAGGGGGTTAATTATAGTGTCTGCTGCGACGGTGGGAAGTAGAAACGAATGTTTGGTTTGTCAACAGAGTTGATATCTCAAGGTAAATTGGCCGCCATAAAGAGATTCGAGTGCTGACGTGCGTTTCGAGATTTAGCCCTTCGTCAGAGCGATTCCCTCTTACGAAGGGTTGACGCTCGAAACTTCACAACTCGAATCTCTCTACGGTGGCCAATTTACCTTTAGTTATCCAACTCTGTTGACAAACCAAACATATGATATAGTTGTTTCGTCTGGCGGAGTCTGTTAAATTATATCTTTCCAAAGAGAAACATCTACTTGATTATTGTGTGTCTTCCCACCAAAATCATAAAGCATTTTCTCCTAGCTTGTGTTCAACATCGTTTGCGAAGGATTCAATAACTTTCCTATTAATGAGCCATAAATAAACGCAAAATCTTCCTTAAAGACACTTAAGGCTTACGGATCTCTTCGATGTAACCCCTGTTCATAGGCTTTGCTAAGATAATTGACGGAATTCAATGGTAATGGAAAACTAGGACAGTTAACTCTCAAAAGAAATGTCATTTTCTAATGGAAAATGTCCATCTACGATTTTATCACAGAAACCATATGAACACTGGTAAGATTCGTTTCGGAAGTTTAAAGTCTTCCTCTTTAGCTGCAGAGTGGTCAAATGTCGATGTGCGTCAACAGTATTGCTGAAGCACTTAAAAGAATAAAATTCCATAAATTGTTTCTATTACCTTAATCGAGCCGTTGCTAAGACCACAATTGAAACAATGACCCGACGGAACAAATTAAAGACATGTTATTGTAGCCAAGACGACGATTTTAGTCATCCGGATTTTAAAAACAAGACAAGGATTTTTTTGTAAATAAACTTTGATAGTGTCAACCTACGTTAACAAGAGATTCAATAATTGTTATTTCAATGATAATGTTCAAAAATTTCAATAACGGTGATTTCATCCAAAATTCTGCATGACGGACTACCACTGTTGATGTCGAAGGATTATTTGTTCATCACGTACAAATAAATCTTTTTTATTTTTTAATTGGAATAGGGTTTTTATTTTATATCTATCTGTTTTGTGTTAACTACGAGCTGTAATAACGTACAAACGTATACTCATGAAGCTTCCCCGGTAAACTGATATCTTCGCACGCAGTTGTTTTTAAGGGAATCGTATTGACTCCCTTAACAAAGACTCCGTGGGAGGCTACAGAAACAAATGCCTTCAGCACTGAGAAGGAATCGTTCAGTGTTTGATGTGACCTTCCCTTAGAAAAAGTAAATACTTTAGCCTAGAGGTAGCGAAAGCAATCCTGTTCGTTAGAACAAGACATGAAATATGCACGTTAAAAGTCCACTGACCTCATGATTGTTGCCTTCATCCATGTTAGCCATGTATCCACTACGACACCTTCTGGACCACCATGCTGAACCGGAGGGGGAAGGTACCGCAGAGCCCAAGGGCGAATCTGAACCCAAGACAATCATGCCAGAGATCATGACGAATCAGGAAGCTTTCTTAATGTACGGCATCTTCATCTTCGCTCTGGCTGTCTTCTGCATCGTGTTGCTGGTTCTGTTCTTCTACTTGAAGAAGCAGTAAGTGTAGAGATCAATTATGAAAGTTAATGCTAAAGTGTTCTTTGCTTCTAAGCAGCAAAAAAATAGCTCTTCTACTAGTAAACACTAATAAGTAATACTTCAAGGCAGGCACACACCAGGAATGTCTGTTAATGATACATGCATCACAGACTTAAAGATTCTATTTTAATTTCTGACTGAATTTATTTGAGTTTCAAGTTCAAGTTTCTTTATTTCCACATACTAATTTACAACACTAATGCATGGAACAGGGACAAGAAAAATGTGGAGGCGTGGAAACGAAAACCCATGGGGTTAAAAAGAGTTTACGCACCTGATTCCATACTTAACAAAAGATTCAAACTTTGTCATTCTCAAACACAGCGCACCCTCTTTGTATGAGCTCTCCCACCTTCACACCCGTTCCATAAAGCTATAAGCGTTTCATACTAAGTTACATTTCTTTCATTTTCTTTTTACTTCAGAGTGCGAAGGCTTAATGACAAAATGGGATACGGAACAGGCCACATGCAGATGGGCATGGCTGAGAAAAATGGTTTGTTGATGTTCATCATTTTGTGTCTGATCATTTTGATACATTCCCATGTTTTTCTGGGAACGACGTTGATCATTTTGACAATACTAAGGCGAGGCGGTGTGACCGAGTGGTTAGAGGCACAGACTCGTAATCTGGAGGTCCCAGGTTCGAGTCCCCTCCCTGACCACTAGCTGGATTTGTTTGGGGGTAGTATCCTGTTCAAATTCACGGTCACGCTTTGTAAATAGCCAACTGGTAAGCCTCCTTACCAGTTGGGATTTTTAATAAGTTTGTGTTTTGTTTGTTTAAAATATTTTTTTGATTACAAGGTCCTACAAGCTTCTAGCTTTAAATCTAATATTGTATAAATACATTTGCTTTACCTCACTTTAAGAAGTTCTCTCGATCAACTCTGACTTGACTGAGACGTAAATTTCCCGTGGAATTAACAAGAACTATAGTGTGAAGGGTGGTTTATATTTTAAGGCACTTAGCTAAATGCATTATCTTTTATTTTTGGCAGGTTATATTGCTTGAAGCTGAGCACCAAAAACATCCTTCACGGAGTGAAAGTTGACCAAATATCTATATATTCAGCTGTATATCGCTGTGTAAATTAGACGTTTATCTGGAGTTTACCTCGAGTCTTAGTTTGCACATGACCGCCACATTAAATTTTCTTTAATGGCGAGAACAGATCGCAAAGAGATTCAACAAGTAAACGAGAAAGGAAACGATTCTAGAGAAATAAGCTGTACTAATGACTTCTCGCAGAAATTGTAATCCTCATTGCCGCCTTAATTGTATATTTTAGATATGTTGGAAGCACACAATTTTTTCTGTGACTTATAAGAAAAAGTCACTTTACCTTGATAATGACGGTAGTATCATCAATAATTCGGACAGCATTTGTTTCAATTTTTCTACTCAAGTTTTCCAGTAAACCTCTAGTCATACGATAACTTATAAGTCACAGAACAAATAGTGCGCTTCCATAAATTTACAAAACTAAACAAGAGTAGAAATTTGTAAAAATTCGCCGACAGAAACTACACAAGCGAACCGTGAACGAACGTTTCCACTACTGAATCCTCCACGGGCGTTTCTACTAATTTTACAGAAACACGGATAAAAGGTTTCCTGTTTAAACCACAGAAAATTTACCGTGTCTCCGTTAAGTTAAAGAAACACGACTTTCAGCAAGTATGAGCGTGCGCTCACTGACACTGATTAAAACATTATTTTATGAAAATACTTTACTCCATACACGTATACTAACCCAAATAAAATGAGTGTGAAAAACGAAAAATGCTTTTTCTTGTTTTGTTATACAAACTCAGGGGCCACAGAAAGTTTTCTTTCAAGTGACCGGTTACAGAAAACGTGCTGGGATGTTTTGACGTACTTAACAGAATTGCAGAGAATTTTTCTACTCATTTTTATCACTGTGAAACCAATTCTGGACAACTAATGGACATTTCCCAGCGTCCACAAGAAAGAAATCCCGTAATAACTAGTGAAGCGCGGAGTTACCATCGCAAAGCAAAAAATAGTTTTAAAACAGTTAATAAAGAGAATGTTCCCTGCTTTCAATTCTAAAAAATTCAGGAAAGAAAAGCTTCACGTGAAATGCGATACCTTCTTGTATTTACCAGTGGTACCAGATGTTATTTACACGGAATTGAGTTCTGTCTGTATGCTCGATCCTCTAAAAATCGTCCAGGAAGAACTCTAAATGTATTCATTTTATACTAATTTTACCAAGATCACCTGGCGTTAAAAAAAATTGTAAAAGATTTATTTGACTATCAAGAATAAAGGTTAGGGCCCAGTTGTTCAAAGCCCGATTAAGCTAATCCTGGGTTAACGTGAACTTTGATTGGAGTTTGATGACAAATTAATAAAGGTTCTTCAAAAAGATTTTTGCCCCTCAGTTTTGACTTAGAATTTTTTTTACCATTAGCTTTAAATTAGCCTTTAAAAACATTTTTAATAAGCGAAACGAAAACCTTGATTTACTTTTAATGGGTGGATTGGCATTAATCGGCTTTTGAACAACCGGGCCCAGAACACAGTATAGGCCCCTTCAGGTGTACACTCATGTAGGAGGCACGTTGCACGGACAGAACCCATGAAGGCGCAAGGGATGACAAAAAACGCGTTTGTTATTGATTACTTTGTAGCGAGGACAGCAGTGCACACGATGCGGCATTGAAAATTTGAGTCACTTTGAGCGCTTTCCACTCGTATGGGAAAACCGGTGACAATTTTCCGCCAAATGGAACGGTACAATTCTCGAGCGCTTCACATTTGTATACATATATTTGTATTTGTCTATGATATATGGAAAAAAAAAACAGTGTTCCACTGCGAATCAAATGGAACGGGTTTTTTTCCACTGGCAATTTTGGGAAATAACTCCAAGGAGCATAGTATGTAAGTGTGATGAGGCAAATAGTTCAGAGATATTCAGTGATATAGTTACATTAGGGGTATTATGTTAAGTTGTCGCTTGTGGTGTCATTCTAGGCGCACACTAGCTGCCGATTCATTTTGATTTTGTTGTAAGTTGTGATTGCTGGTTAATTTTAGTTCTGTAACGATCCTAGTGAACGGCTGGTATCTAATTGAAACTGGATCGGTTCGTGGAGGTATGTTTCCAGTTTTTCCCAATTTTTGGTATCTGGCAGTGTTACATGCTGTACTGTATTTGTTATTCCTTTTGTTGTTTAAACGAGGGCCGTTCATATGTGCCACTGGTGTGTGATCGAACCAAATGGATTGTGCAGTGTCTGCTGTAATTCTCCTTTAATTACTTCTTTCTTTCTTAAGTGTAAGGAAGTTAATTCTTTTAAAATCATTAGCTTTTGGACTTTCTCACCTAGAAATTAAGTCCGGTTTATAGGCTTTGCCCCCAGGACTCCCCACAATGCACTGCAATTCAAAATGGCCACCAGATTGCCGAAAAGGTCCATTTGGGCAAGTAGCAGGACCGGCCGGACCAAAATTTTCCTTTCCATTTTCCGATTCTTTGTTTCCAATATTGCTTTTATGTTTCACGCTCAACTTAGTCCATCATGGCCGGCCGATATATGTTGGACGACAGTGACCCTGTTTACTTATGTTCAAATTATGTGCGAGTATAGAACAAGTGATATATCAGTCCTACTGATGCACCCATGTTCGACGATTTCCTGTAAGTATCTGCATTAGGGAAATATGTTGTTTTGTGGTAATTCTCTAAACATTGTTTACAAACTATACAAGGGAAACTGACAAGTCGTCACATTAGTTTATATAAGCTCATTAGGTTTTTCAGATTTCTCAGAATCTTCACAAAGTACAGAGCATCCTAACAATTACGTCCGTCCTCAATTATGGTTTGAGGAAACCACCGAGCGGGAGAGTGGGGAAGAGAGAACCGGCATTCAGTTCGATCGCTTCAATCGGAAAGTGCCCGGATCAACCAGTGAAAAATGGAACGACGGTCTCATATAATGGAAAGCACCCAAATATTCCGGTCGGACCGAACCGAAACGGACCTTTCCATTTGGCTTCAGACCGAAATTTCCGAAAATTTTAGCTCAATGGAAAACACCCAATGTTTCAATTTTTGTTGTCTAGAACGCGTGGGCTTGCTAAAAAGATAGGTCGAGGCCATATTATGCAGATGAACTTTAAAACTCAAAACGGAGGTTTTATTCTTGATCATCTGATTTGGACAAGTTAAGACGGTAAATATGTCTGATTCTTCGCTACAACTGTTGAAAGCACATTGTAGTGGATATGTACAAGCAAGATTCGAAAAATTAAAGTTGAAATTAATAAAACAAATATGGCCAATCTAATGTTCACCCTTCTTACCTGTAATTTCACAGTTATGGCCCTAAAAGTACGCCAAAAATGGCGATGAAAAAAGGCAGCTAAGTTTCACTAGTAGAAACTTGCGCAAAGTTCCCCTCGAAATTAGGTGACCGCCATCTTTACTGTTTTGTTTATTTCGCGAAGTCGCCTGGTACTAGTAAGCGGGCAAATGGTTGTCTCGGTAAAAGCCAATCTCGTGCCCAGAGTCCTCTGGCTTTTTGGTCAGCAGGTGGTCGCCAGTAGAGACTCTGGGGTACTGGAATTTTATTACCACAGGATTTCTGCGGTAAAACAATGGAAGCCGTGACGGGACAGCCAATCAAAAAATTTAAATAAAATTCCAGTTCCCCAGAGTCTCTACTGGGGACAACCCGCTGATCAAAAAGCCAAAGGACACTGGGTACGAGACTGGGTAAAAGCGTCGAAAGGTAATTCCTTGTAACGTATTACAGTACTTTTATCCGAAGCATTTCCGTTGCTATAAACCATTCCATTTGTTTACCACCGGAACAACTGGTTTCTCTACACATGCACATGCTCTTTGAGAGCAAAGGTTCCCCATTAAAAAAAAAAATTGTAACGTCATCGACGTCGTATTCTTCGTAAAATTTTAAAATCCAATACAAGATATAATATACCATATTACAGTATACGTATAAATTCAACTGCTGTTTAATTGTATGGTTTAAACTTACAGTGGGCTTTAAAGTTTGGTGTCAAATTAAACTTCTCTCACTTGCTAGACTGCACACCCTTGAATTCGAGCTCTATATTGTCGAATGCAAGGTTTTCTTGAGAAAGAACATTTGTGGTTTGATCACCATTGACCCTTCCTCTGAGACTTTTTCTCAGACCTTGTCGAAATTTGCCATTAAACACAAAATAAACGATAGGGTTTATAGCTGAGTTTGCATGAGAAACCCAAAAGAAAAACAGTGGAATGGAAGCAGGAAGTTTACAGTATTGTTCTCTTTGAAAAGCGCTCATTAAATGGTTTACATGTGCAAACATTCAACAAATTGCAAACAAGAATACAACGGTAACTAATAGCATAAATATTTTTCGATTCTGTCCGTCAATTCTCGCTTGAGTCTGACTGCAGCCGATTGGCCTCCGTTGTCTGAGAGTATGACCAGTTAAGGCATTTGCCAATCCTATCGCCAGCAAAGGGAGCGCGTAGTACAATGCAAATTTGACGACTTGTTCGACTTTGTGATAAAAGATGTTCAGTTCACGGTTGGTACTCCATAACGATATGCAAAGATATACATCTTTGTCCTTTCTTAAATCCCTTTTGTAAAGATACGAAGATCCTACGATGGCTGAAATAACCCAGCTTGCAGCAATGCACCTTTTTGTGGTTGAGGGAGTCATCGTCTTTCTCGTGGAATGCACAATTGCCAGGTATCGATCTACAGACATTATAACGAGCGTGGAGATCGAAAGCCCGATGGACGTCAAAAATAGAAAATGAACAAGCCTACAAGAAATTTCGCCAACTAAACCAGGAATCCACTGTGAACGAACAAACGTGAATGATACTGACAACGCTGAAGCAAGAACCACATCTAAGACATCTGCAATAGCCATATTGACGATAAGATAGTTAAATGCGGCTCGTTTCAATTCCTCAGTTGTTCTCACCAAGTAAATGACGAATGTGTTCCCCAGGCAGGCCATGAAAACAAGGACGATGTAAGCAATCACCAGACCTGTCTTGGTGATGATGCTTGGTTGGTTTATTCCACAGGAGTCATTAGGACTCAGTGATTCACTGTAGTTTGAATAATTCATATTTTCTGCCGGAGAAAAAAAAGGTACATAAGCCCTATGTATACCAATGCCATTTGCATGTCATTGTAACCCTCCTGTAGCTATACAACTTGCATGTCATTAAACCCCTCATGTACCTACATGACTCAACCTCAGGAAATCTTACACGCTCCCACGTTCTATTATGCCCTTCAGAAAGATTTAATGAGTGAAAAATGTAATGTTTTTAGAAGAGGGCTTTATGTGCTAGATTGTAATGATGCCAGCTGGAGAATGGGAACATTGTTTCACTGCTTGCACATCACGAAGATTTTTTAAGGCTCTATTGCAAGGTAGCTAAGGTAAGGCCTTAACGAGCCTGATGGTCCAATACCGCAGTGCGCCTATCCGGGTTTCTGTGGCATGAAGTGGCTTTGACGGTAATTGTTTTACCTACTTGTAACAGAAGACATGTATTTTTGTCTTTTAAAGAATAAAAGACCCATTATTATTATATATAAGATATACTAGTGTAATTGCGAGTGATTTTCTCTCTCAACATCCGAGTCCCACCCATGGACTTAGGGAGGCAAAGAGGGTTCCTACTTGATGGAGAGGACCCGCCTAAGAAGGTGAGCTGTAGGAAGAAGAATTATTTTCTGGAGTTCGTGAATATTGATGTTGCCAGGGATTTTGTTGGTGGAGTTTTCCATGTCCTTTTGATGCCAAAACCACCGGGACTGTTGTTGTTTTGAGCCCCCACATTCGCTCAATCTCGATTGCTAAGTCTTTGTATTATTATTATTATTATTATTATTATTATTATTATTATTATTATTATTATTAGTGTAGTAGTAGTAGTAGTAGTAGTAGTAGTAGTAGTAGTAGTAGTAGTAGTAGTAGTAGTAGTAGTAGTAGTAGTAGTAGTAGTAGTAGTAGTAGTAGTAGTAGTAGTAGTAGTAGTAGTAGTAGTAGTAGTAGTAGTAGTAGTAGTAGTAGTAGTAGTAGTAGTAGTAGTAGTAGTAGTAGTAGTAGTAGTAGTAGTAGTAGTTTGATTGACTATTGCTTCTCCCCCTGGATGGGATGCCAGTCCATCTCAGGTTCCTTTTCCCCCAGCATTTTTTCATGGTTCCCTGACAGTTATCGGTACCCATTCCTACCCCTGGGTGCCCACTAGACGTAACACAATGACCTCGCAGTCCAACGCGCTAACCATTAGATTGGTCTTAGATATCGGCCACCATTCCTTCCACTAGCAGGGATAAGGATAGTCCCTTGAATCACTTGTCAGTCTAATTCCAAATATATGTCATATTCGTCGAGACATCCCAAGCAATTTTAAACTCTCAGGTGGAGGACTGATCGCTTTACGAAATCTCAGTGATAAAATTCCTAGATGTTTCCTAGATTACTCCTTTCAGATTTACTCAGACGAAGGATTTTCTTAATAGACTGCTTGTGTGGCGAGCGAAATGGTGGGTATCTTTTAGACATTGATATTGCAATAGCTATGTATAGTTATATACATTTATTTAATATTGATCAATATTAGTGTAAATACCAACTCCGCCTTCCGACTGCGCATGTATTTAAAAGAAATGAACTACCTACCTACCCAACTACCAATCAACCTACATAGCTATAACTAGGAACGAGCTTTGTTGGTCATTTAGCAAGCCTTCTCCTGTAAGACGTTTCCCTTTAACTCCGTTTTAGTCAAAATTTTATGCAGTCACTATACAATGCAACTCCTATAAATCAGACATATGTTGAAATAATTCAAAGTCCCCGAGAACAAAATATCACGTCCCCAAATATTACACTTTTCTTAGAAAAAGAATGATAACATAAATTAATGAAAATATTTCATCATGTTTGAGAATTGCCCACGGCTTGGGAAAGTGAATTAACCGAATCAGGAAAAGCCTAGCCTCGAAAAACAACTAGCCATCGGCTTGGCAATATAATGGGATTAAGCGATACTCGCCCATGAGAAATTCAATGACAAAAACAAAGCTTTAAGGAGACATTACATTGTCACTTTACCTGTTGACCCACAGTCTGTATGCTCGATCCTCTGAAATTCGTCGAAGAAGAACTCCAAATGTTTCAGTGAAATTCTAATACTAATTTTACCAAGACGACCTGGCGTTGAAATGTTGACGATTTATTTGACCTTCACGAACAAAGGTCAGGACACACTATAGGCCCCCCTTCAGGTGTACACTCATATAGGAGGCAAATTGACGGACAGAACGCATGAACCAAGGATCATGGGATTATGAAAAACGCCGAGAAAAATCGGACGTCAATATTAACTGGAATATTAATTTTTGCATTTCTTGTTAAACCAAAATCTGAGCATGACTCTGAAAACCGTCCACTACAATAAAGTTTCACTGACAACGGCACCTAGCCTGGTGTTTAAATATTTCATTTCAAGTCTGTCAGGCTGATAATAGTTGGCGAATATAAACCAACGCGGACAAAGACTTTTTTGTCGTTGTAAATTTAACTTCGAGAGCACAGCGTATTTCTACAGGTGTTTGCAGTGCGAAAAAACGGCATATCTATGAAAATTAAAGTACTATTACCTGTTGAGCCACGATCTGTGTCCTAGACGATCTGAACATCGTCTACGAAAAATCGAAATGTGTCATTGTCGATTTGACTTTCAAGGATAAAACTGTCAATCTGATAATGGCTGGCGAATAACCAACGCGGGGGAGCAACAAAAATTAGCCTTCAAAACAAGCGTTTCCATGGGGTTTGGTTGGGTTTTCGCTGTCTGACCAAACGTTAATTGGCACGGAAACGCTTTCCATGCAATCTAAACTAAAAGCGCCAATACTACACGTTCCTTTGGTTTTGGAACACTAGGGGGTCCTGACGAAAAACACTTCAAAAAGTGCACTTCAAGTGCACTTTAAAATTTAGGGAAAATTCATTCTCATAAGTGAGCTCCTTCCTTTGTCAAGCCGCTTGTACTTTGGCGGTTTCTATGTTTAGGCTTCTCTGAAGCCTCTTCCCTGCGCGCGGTAGCAATTTCGGTCCCAAGCCTCCTGCCACTAAGCTCGGCTCACTCGATAAGCACAATGAGTTAGCTTCCCCCTGGCTTCCCTAAATGTCCGTCCGTGAATTTCCGTTTCGATAAGTGTGAAAACTACTCGTTGTATGCATCACAGGATACTTGGAGTGGGTTGAACTTGAGGGCCAGCGATACCGTGGCCATTCGACGATCAGCACTACTGTACACTTCAAAGAGTTACATCGCTTTAATTGGATAAGTGAGCTCGTACGGAAAGTTTAATTCAATAGGCCTTTTCACGGTTTTCGACGCCATTTTGACGAGTAGGCAAACAGGCGTGAAATAACAGTGTTTGTATGGAAATCCGATGTCAAATAATTTTCATAAAACATCGCTTGTGAAAAATTCATGAATTGGAAACTTTTGGCACTAGGAAAAGGATTTTAAGAAAAAACTTGGAGGGATGTAGCTGTGCCAAAAAGCGTCCAGTCGTGTTTTGAACTTTCCATACATTTCCCAGTCTTTTTTTTCCCGCCAGCTATTTTTAGAGCAGTTCACGGCTGGTTCGCTATACAGACATATTGCGTCACGAGCCAAAAGAGCGTCTGTGAGAGAGGCTATGTTTTCTCACAACAGGTTTTCGTCATAGACATTTTACTTAATCATTCTTTTTTTCCTCCCTTCGGGAGTCAACAAGTGCTGCCTCACGTAGGGTAATCCGGGAAAGTTTTGGATACGGGATTCAATGCTATAAATTCGGATTTCACAGACTGTTTTCCGGATTCCACGTATTACGATTCCATAGTTTTAGTTTCTGGTTCCCGTCAGTTTCTTTACATGTTGTTTTTGAACTGAAGGCGGATGTTGCCGTCCGTAGTTGGAAAGCTAACATCCTTGTTTCAGTTTGTTGTATCGAAGCGTACAATTTTATTCAAAGCAAAATAAGGCATACCTGTGAAGATGAGCGGTCTGTGGAGAGCACTGATTCCACATCATTGATGACGCAGCGCCATCCATGGTCCAATAATTGCAGAGTGATAATAACAAAGAACCAAAAATTGAAAACAACAGCTTTGATGTTCAAACATGATTCGCCACCATCCAAACTTATTGAATTTTTGCATTGATGTAACTACAATCTAAATTTACTGAAAAAAAAAAAATGTGCCTAGTAGGTGTAGCCTGGAATTAATGCACATTAACTCCCCAGTAAATAGTTGAAATATTTATCGTCTTTAAATTCCTTTGTGGAAATTTTAACCTTATATTGAAAACAAAAAAATTCCCTGTGAGCAGTGGTTTCTCCACCGGACGCTGTATACCGGCTAGCCGCTAGCTGCAGTACAACTGCGGTTATTTATTTATTTTGTCAAAGTCGTACTATTTTTGGCGTCTCCTAGGCCCCCGAAAGAGGCTGGATCTCGTTTATAAAATAAACAATGCCGTTGAACTATGCGATTCCGAAACGACCTTATCCTCTGCAAATTCTAATTTGGCTTCACAGTTTCCTCTAAAAGCTTTCGCTCTTGGGGCTCCCCTGCCAAGTGGAATTTCCGGTGACCCTCCATGGGACTGGAGGGAGGGGAGGGGGGGGGGGACTGTGAACTTTCGTGGGACTCACACATGGATATTTTGTGGAGCCACAGCACTGACAAGGAAATACTTTACGTAGTTCACAATCAATATCAAAGAAAAAGAACTAATCAAGAAAGGGAACGTTTTTAAAATATTTATCCCATGCCATAGAGAATACGGCCAATCAGAAAGCTAGAAACCCGTTGCACATTCTGCGGTATGCAACGGTTTGTATTCCACGAAAAAATCCCGGCCTTCCTTGCGGCCTAACAAATAGTTTGTCAATGAGCTTTTCCTGAATACTTCTTATCTTTTGTTGAAAGGCGTTTATACATTAAATGAGCGGTACCTATTTATATTTTTTAATTTTTTTAATCAAAAATATGTACTATCAAGAAACGTTGCCAATCTGTTGAATATTTTTTCACTGATTGTATTTGCTGTTAAAGCATCAAAGAGTGACGTTTTGTGTCAATTCAATGAGTGGTATGGGATAAATTAGTTATGCAATTTGCTTTCTCGTGGTATACCGTGAATATCTCACTCGTGACTTGATTTTTCTTTGTTAGACACTTGCCTAAAGGCTCGCGTGTATGCTAAGAAAAATCAAGTCACTCGTGGGATATTTCACCGTAAACCACTCGAAAGTATTGGACAACTAGTATGTATTCTATGTATGCTATCCTCTCTATTCTCCATGTACATGTGTTTCTCATGGCACAACTTGGGAGAATCTCATAAAAAATCAATATATTTTATCGAGTTGGAGATCATATCATTTGATTAACTCTCACAACCTGTACGTCTTATCAAGCAGTAATATTGCAAGGAGAAACAAGGTTATGGTCAGTATTTTATTTGGAGAGGTCAGACCAACAAGTAACCAAAGAACATCATTTACATGTATCAAGCAGTAGTGCATTCTACATGAACCTCCAGTCCTTAGACTGCGGTCTGAATATTCTGAGGCCAACCGTGGCATTTGTAAACTACAGATGCATTGTGTTACCTTTATCTTTATAAGTTTGCCGGATATAATTTTTTTGAAAAGGCAAGTGCGTTTATCATACCTTGCCGTTCGCCAGTTTCAAAACAAAGAATTTTGACCGTTTTCTGACGTCTAATATGGTAAATTGAGACATTCAAGACGGATCTAAGACAGCAGCAGTTCAGAAAAGCAAGGAGTACTTCCCACGTCAAATCTCGTTTCGAGGACCTCAACTTTAAACACCTTAGATTTGAGTGCGAGTCCAAAACCAGTTACTCCCCCAGAACTTCCGCCCTTTAGTGTTGTTTACCAATAGACAAGGAAACTTGATAGAAACAGGGTTACATGTATTTAAAAAATACATTAATAATTCATAAGCCCATTGACCTATCAAATGGTCGAAAAAACATCACTTGCAGTGGTTTTAAAACCCGATAAAACCTCCCTCTTATTAGTATGGGATGTTAAATGTTTTTTTCGTATGCTTATTTCCAACGTTCACAAAAGCATCATTGTTATGAACTCTCTTGACACACGTTTTTCCAGGAATGTTTTTGAAGCCGTTCAAAAAACTCGCAGCACGTGTTTTATCGGATCTAAAACCACTCCGCTACGCCTCGTGGTTTTAAATCCCGATAAAACACTGCTGCTCGTGTTTTAAACATTACCTAAAAGCACGCAAACTAGATTTTAAAAGTCGCATTTGCACTCAAATCGTAAGGTCCCTTTAACCCGGTTTGGATGTATTTCAAAACCTCATAACTGACTTTAAAAGGGGCACCGTCATGGCGATTTTGCTATATTTTTTTGTCAAAATGGCTTAAATATTTGACAATAAACTCTTTTTCTAACATGAAATTGCTGTCAGAGCAATGGGAAGAAAATTTTAAAGGATTTATCCGGAGAAGAAAAAACTCTAACCAGTTTTTGGCGACTTTTCTACAATACACAGAAGGAACATTTTTTCAAGTTGCAATTCATTTCCATCCCAGCCATCCGCAGTCAAAGATAACTAATACTAGTTTCTGTGCATTATTAGGGTTATTGTTAACAAAACGGAACCAT
Organism: Pavona decussata; assembly: GCF_977016875.1. Taxonomy (NCBI): domain Eukaryota; kingdom Metazoa; phylum Cnidaria; class Anthozoa; order Scleractinia; family Agariciidae; genus Pavona; species Pavona decussata. Next base: position 5,109,405 of record NW_028145528.1, on the reverse strand, counting down.
TATTTTGACGTTTCCATCGATTCAAATATGTTTTTTGGCCAGTCAAAAGGACACTAAAAATCGGTGACACTGCCCCTTTAAGGACCCCAAAGTTAAAAGAAGGGGGAAGGGCAGAATCTGCTCAGCTAATAGTGTTCAATGATAAAGTAGGCAAGATTAAAACATTTCAAGGGCCGCATAAAAATTTTAAGAGTGTTTATTTTACAAAGTTAGCATCATGTGAATGTAACTACAATGTACAAGTCTTCGTACCTCAACAAGGGATCTAATTACAACACCTAAAACACATCAAAGGTTTCAGAATGAACTCAAACATTGCCCCAGTACATGTAGTCACTAAAAACTGAAGCTTCATGTGACTCATTCTCATTTATGCCGAGTGAAATTTCAACAGATATCGATTAGAGTAAAAATGTCTGTAATTATGAACATGGTTTGGTGATGATCCGTATGAAAGACAAGTTACGTGAATCCACCTGTTTGAATAAAACATAGTGTAGACAACCCAAACAACAACAACAACAACAACACAAAAGAAATAAAAGTCACCATATATGAACTCAAAGGCAAAATACATGCAGAGTACATGTAATACCCGAGACATGTATTCACAACACCTCACAATGCCACCACGTCCAAGCCACGTAACTCACACGGTTACGTCTCCATTGTCCAAAAGTGCACCTGAGAATATAAGCTCCTCAGTTCAGCTCAATGACACCTTGTTAGCTTCCTTCTTCAGTCCACTCCGTTCTTTTCAACTTCCTCGCCAACAGCCGGTGCCTCCTCCATGGTAATTTCACCGTCACCACCATTGAGGGACTAAGAATACAACCAATAATCTGATTAGAAACTGGAGACACTTCCAAACCAAACACTGCTAAAACCGGCTAAAAATGTCATTATAACTACTAATAATCAAAGATTAGGGAGTGCGTTCGCTGATCTCGATCCCTGGCTCTCTCTACTTTGCCAAGTTGGTGATGATGTCATCCGCCCCTGCAAAAAAACCTGGGGGCGTGCCAGATACGCGTCTTAAGGTCCATTCATTCGTTGATCGACTGTCCCATACAATCTCGACCCCAATCCGTATTAGGAGTACGTTCTTCCTACGTCGAACGCAATAAGCATGATAATTGGGGGGGAAAGGGGGGAGCTGGGAAAGATACTTCCATGACTTTTCAACAACTTTTCATTACTTTTTTTTCAATTGTATCCCCTCAAAATTGACCGCCGAAGTTAACGGGGTGACAAGAGGACTGGTGAAAATAATGAGTAGGTGCCTCACTGGCTAAACGTTTTGATGCTTGGCACAAAGTTCCCTAAATTTCTTTACTTTTCAACCATCAGCTTAACACAATTTTGGAAAACATCTGCAATTCTATGACTTTTCCATGACCCATCGGGCAAACAAATCTGTCTAAACTCCATGACTTTTCCAGGCCTGGAATGCAAATATCAAATTCCATGACCTTTCCATGACCGTGTGAGCCCTGTTGTCTTAGTGTTGTGGAAACTGATGATCTCTTAAGTCATTGGTACTTCCATTAAAGGATGAAGAAAGTGTGACTTTTCTACCTTAATAAGTTGTTCCTGGCGTTCATCAGCAGCAGCCTCCATCTTCTCTGCTTTAGCATGTGCCACGGCCTGAGCGACAGCAGCTTCCTTCTCCACTCGAGCATCATTTAATGCACGAGATAACTGCATCAAGGAGTTCATACGAGCTTGTGCTAAGGCCTACGAGAAAATATCAAGCACACAGCTGTAGAAGACCTTTGTTCTTCCCCTACTTGTATCATGCGTGCAATTTTATTAGAATAATTAGCCTCTGCTATTTGGATGATCCCACCTCACTCCCTATTATTTTAAATTTATTCTTTATTTACATGTATAATGCATTTATTTGCATTATCATGTTTATTTCTAAACCATATCCTCTGAAAAGTTCAGTTGAGTTAAACAAATTATCTGATTATTTGACAAAATTTGTTTCAGTCTACTGTAAAACATGATCTGCAAGTACTCAGGTCACATTCAAAGAACTCAAAAGTACTTGAACATGTGCAACTCTTCATTTAAGGCCATGGAGACAAAGCATTAATTTTTATAAACCAGTGGCACTGTGACAGAGTGCCAGTGCTTTTGCTATTTGTTTCTGTAGCAGAAAGTAACCAAGAGTGCTGCTATTCTCCCCTGGATGGGATGTGAGTCTATTGCAGGGCTTTCCCCCGGGCTGCTAAGGGCTTGCTGGTACTCATTTATACATGCCAATGGAGAGAGACAATGTGGCACAAAGCACTACTAAAGAAACAAATCAGGAACAGAGGGTAGTCCTGAAATGAACCACCAATCTTCTAGACGTTTCCTATTCAGATGGTGTGAACTGAACTTGGGTTTTAACCTGGTTGTCCCAGTCGTGTTGTGTCCATTGGCTACTAATAATAATTTTAAAACACATGTGCTAGTGTCTCCAGAAGGGAGATTCCAGGTGTAAAAGCAGAAGGGGTGATTGAGTGAAAACTTGTCATTATTTTGGTAACACTTAGCATTTATAATTATTAAAATTCAAAGTGACCAGCATTAGAATTAGAGAGTAAACCAGTTCCTTCAGAAAAATAAGCCAGAAAAAATACAGACAGGATCTAGTTGTAGAGAAGAACTGGTTTTCCTAAGAGGTGAAAGAACATTCAAAACAAAACCACAAAATGAGATTCTGGTGCCATTCAAGTCCTTCCTGTCCAACTGCTGAAGAGCACCACTCTATATATGTCAAGTGCTTTAAAAATACAGCGGAAGAGTCCCTCATCCCTGGGTGTAGTGTACATGCATGCTTCCCTTCAAAAACAACTGCCACACATGTACTGCACTGACCTCTTTCTTTTCAGCTTCAGCTTGTAGTTTCACCTGAGTGATGGCAGCATCCTTAGCTGCCTCAGCCTGTAGCTTGGCATGTTCAATCATTCCCTTTAACTGCTGGGCTGTGTTCAACAATGAGTTCACCATCTTTGTGTAATAAAACAAAACATGCTTCGTTCAAGTTGTTTTCATTTATATGTACATTTAAGTTTAAATGTTTTCCAAGCTCTTGGTAAGCTCAAATTAACATATGGCTGCTACACAGAGATCTTGCCATCTCATTCACTGAGAAGCCTTCCAGAGAAATCATGCCAAGCCAACCACATGCTGGGACTGAGGATGACCACAGCCAGAGTTCACAACAGTACACTGTACATCCTCAGCGGTGCTTTTACAATGGCACCAAATTGGAGACACAGCTGCCATTTCTATTTGTATAGTATGTAGTATGTGGTCATCCAAGCCAGATGAAAGTCAAGCCATTTTCAGTTGTCAAAGAAAGGAGAGCCTCAGTCACATTATTTAAAGACCCTGACTGTTGATGCAGTGAGGATTTGAACCATGACCTCCTACTCTGCAGTCCAGTCCTCTACCAACTGAGCTAATCAGGTAGCAGTTAATGTCAATTATATTACTAAATTTTAATTTAAATGATTGAAAGAACATTGATAGAATTGAGGCTGCCCAGCAGTTGAGTTGTAACCTAAAGAAGAAAGGATTGATGGATGATTTTCACCAAGCAAGGAGTGGAACTTGTTTAAATATCTGAACCTGTGTCTTACATTGTAAATGTTTCTCATCAAAAGGCTTATTTTCCAAGTAGTTCGACACACATGTACAGTTCAAGTCCTGGAAGAAACTAGTTATTTCCATGGACAACTTGATGAAAAATTTCCCCCAAACTAGAAACAATATGACTATGAATAATAATGACTCAGGACCGTGACCTTTTTAGCAAATTCAATATCAATGCTCTTACAAATATTATAGGTACATATACATTGCTTTGTTAACATGACTTTAAAAATTCAATCAGTTCTGAAATAAATGCTTTTATCCTTGAGGCCTGTTACTTGTATTTCAACATTTGTGTAGATTCGCCCTACAGTTCAGTAAATTTACTGTAAATTTACTGTATTTCAACATTTGTGTAGATTCGCCTTACAGTTCAGTAAATTTACTGAAAAAGCTTGTGACACCAAGCTAATTACATTATTTACATACTTCAATGAATATGATTAAATGAGATACTGATGGTCTTCCCAGTTTATTCTGTCATTTAATTTATCCCTTGTTTATTTAATTTTTGTAACTTATTATGGATTGTTGTTGGCAATTCACCTCTTCAATATGCCACCAGTGCCTTCTCTGGTCTGCCATTCCATCAGTTGTTGCAAGGGGGGTGACCGGTAATGTCACGGTTATAGTCTGATTCTCAGGTCGGACACCTTGCGTCATAGCAGAAGGACAGGGACTCATCATGGGTGTGAGGGGAGTGGCAGGGGTGTGTGGTGGCACTGCGCTTGTGACACAGGTACTGACTGCTACAAGACCACTTGATAGATCTATGAAGAAACAATCACCATATTATTGTGATTATTACTCAACCGCTAGACTGTTACAGCACTCAAACAGAATGTATACATGTAGGAAAACTAAACCTTTTATATGTATCATGAAACACAGCTGCTTTTAACATCTCCTCTGACTTTTCCTTAAAAGAACATATATCCAAGTTAACTATCCTGCCCAGGTTTATTAACCTTTGCCACCTGTTCAAAATCTTAATGAAATCCCTGCACACATGATTGCATGTCCATACAACAATTAACAATGCAAACATGTAACTCACATGTACATGTAACAACGTTGTACTTCTAAAATAGTCCTATAATGCGGTTAAGCATACTGTACCTCCTGTATCCATCACAGCCCCTTCATCATTGGACGCAAAAGCTCCAGATGCTGAATCAACACTGCAAGCACATAAAAAAAAAAAAGACAAATGATCATTTAACTTTACCACAAGTAGCTACAGTGTAAACCCAATAATTTTTATTATAGTACACATAAGTAAATAGCTATAAATTTTAACAGACCAATTTGCAAATGTATAATGTGCTAAAAAGTTAAATATTTTGTGTCATGCCACAACAGTGGACAAAAGATTGGCAAGGCAGACAGAAAGTACAAATCTTGTTTTTTTGTCATGAAACAATCACAAAATTAATATGCATTTATTTTCTTTGCTACATCACATAAGACAATACAGTATTTCATTATACAATAATGTAATAATTACACATAAATTAAAATTATTCTTGAAATCCTTTGCGATGTGTGTATGCTTAAAACACTGCCTGCCCAATTCTTATTTAAGTTCTAAGTACTAGTCAAGATAAATAAATTATATTCTTCAGTACCAATTTACTGGTTTAAGATATAGGGAGTAACAGCCCTAAGCATTCAAGTTGGGAGATTATTTTCCTGCAGCCCTCTTGAGAGTAAGATGTGGATAACAGTATACATGCATTCAACACCTAACATAGAGACACCATAATGGGAAAGATAGCCCGCCAGAAGATTAACATCACCCTGTTGCCTGTCTGCACAAAGGGAGGGGGAGTGGGGGAAGATAATCTCAAATTTTACCATCAGAAGTGAAAGTGAAATTTATTCCAGGAAACAGTTAACATTGCACTACTGGAAGACAGCCAATTAAGAGACTACAATCATCTGTATTTCTGCAAGACCTTCATGGCTCGCTGATATAATAAAGTACTACTTAATTGATTTTTACAAATCAAAAAATGACCCCTAGGACAAAAGAAATGTAAATTTTATGAACAAGATCATGATTCCCAGTTACCTACTTTAAACATTTCTAGATAATTACCTACAGATGTGCTGACTAACATGTTGTTTGCTACTAGTAAAGAGATAGAACTTCATTTAAATCCTTTTGAATGAAGAATGGGGTTGTAATAAATGATTGTATAAAATTGAAATTACCTTACAGATCGCACCATGAACCCATGTGCTATAAGAAAAGAGACAAAATTAATTATTTTAGCCAATAAACAAAATAACAACAATGTACATGTACAATGTACTTGAGCAGTCCATATACAAAACTTTCAGGGCAAGAAACTTTTATTCATTTCCACTTGTCCACATGACAAGTGGAATGTGTTTTCTACTTGTTCAGACCACAAATCTACAGTACTTGTGCAAGGAAAAAAAACTATACAACATATACTAGAATAATAATTATTGTAAATTTACATCGTGCAATACCTAGTAAGGGGTTGAAATTTTCCAGTCAAGGATTCATTTATTTTCTAATATGGTGCCCTTAATTAATATTCTATGCAGCAGGTCTCGTAAAGAATTTCATGTACAGGGAGACCAACCTCAAAGAGCAAACTCAAACATGCTCACGATGTACACAAAATTATGTCAATTGTTCTTTTTGAAAGAGCTACCGTACTTGTGTATCCAAACAGGCCAGAATTGATCTTTAAACTCAAGACAGACTTCTGCATGTAAAACTCCCTCAGCTTGAACAATTGACATTAAATTCTCCCTTATCAGAAAAGTCCCCCATGCTGCAAACTTGGACAGTGCAAATTTTTGCCCTGACATTTGAGCCAGAACTGATCAGATTACTAAATTCAATTACTGGACTATGTACTAAAGAAGAAAAATGATGCAATTTTACCTTCACGCCTGGAATTCTCAGAACTAAGAGACAAACTTTTCTTGAGAACTGGTGAGCCAGACTGGGAGGACTCGCGCTTTCTACGTTTGTATGGGACAAACAACCTGATTGGACCAGCCTAACAAACATAACAGACATGAAAGCTCAATTCAACTAAATACAACATGGGGTACATGTACATTTATAACTTTCCTCTCTAAATATATATATTTGCTACAAAGACCTCCTCTTTAGTTGATTAACTTCCCTCAATGTTTTTTTTTTCTTTCATTTAGTATATTTAGCTATTTATTTATTTCTTTCTTATAAATTATCTATCTTTTGGCTTCTTTCCCTATTAAATGTATGTGTAATGTTGTAAGCACTGTAAATATTATTATTAAAAACTGAATAATTGTATAATGCAATTTGAGGGATTTGATTGGCTTAGCGGCCATGGTATATGAGCCATTATACCATGGCCGGGAAATGGCGATCATTAAATTGTCTGCTGGTCATTCTTGCACAGCAAAATCAGTAAGATCTAGCAATATTTCTTAATTGTTTTCAATAAAACAATTATTCCACTCGCACTTGTTGGACATGAGTGCCGAGTTGGCTATCTATCATCTCATATCCAACGCGTGTTCATGGAATAATAAAATTGTTAATTAGTAAAGCGAGATATTGTAAGATACTGCAAGTATTGTGAACACTGTAAGTATTGTAACTTTGTAAGTACTAAAAATAGTGCGTAGTACTGTAAAAATTGTATTGTGTGTCTTAGGCTAATAAAAATCTAAAAAAAGAAAAATAACAATAGAGGACAAAAGACATGAAAACTGTCTCTGCCAAGTACACTCAGGACTGTAAGTTAAGTTCTTATATTCACTGTGATAATTTGTCAGCTTTAAAAACTGTACAGGCTGTGGGCCTGCTCTGACAGTGGTTCAGTATGTCAGTAAAAGCTTTCCAGATATACCCATGCTCTTCAATCTCAAAAAAGTTCTAGATCTTGTCAGATATGAAAACTGCTGGGTGAAATTGCTCATTAATCTGATTATTTTATTATTATTATTATTATTATTTATTTATTTTTTTTGTTAAGGGAAATAATTTTTGTGGTTTTACTTATTGCTGTCATCAACATTACATGTACAATGTACTAATGAAAAAAAAAATTAAAACCCTTGCTGAATAAAAGGCATTATTTATGTTATGTAAAATGTAGTTTTGCTCTCCTGTCTCATTGTAAACACTTGAGAAAATGACAATTTTTCATACCAGTGTATCATCATCACAACATGTTGCACATGTGCAGGAGATGGCATGAGGAACAAGGATTCCATCTTCAATTAAAGACTGAAGGGTGCGTCCACCATAACGAATACTGCGCTTCCAATCCTTCGAAGATGCCCTTCCACAGCGAGCTTCAAACTCTGATGGTGTCATCCAGTGTTCTTGATACTGTAATTTGAACATGCACCATAAAAAATATATCAAACTCAAAATTCCTTTTTCTCATCTGTAGCTGATACCAATGGAAACCTGGCTACAATGTCTGTAGATTTTCTATCAAATGTTATTGATTACACAGTTCCAGAAAATGTCCCTAGACGTACCTTATGCACCTCCCACCCCCCAAGAAAAAAAGGACAGGAGGATCCAATAACAAAAAAAAACTGTAACAGATCTAGGTATGGTATGGTAACAGCCATTTCCAATGTTTCATACATACATGCATGTTTACCCATGCCATAGAGAATACAGCCAATCAGAAAGCTAGAAACCTGTTGCATATTGTGTGGTATGCAAGGGGTAGTTTTCCACAAAAAAATCCCGGCTTACTTCTTACCTTTCGTTGAAAGACTTTTCTACATTTAATGAGCAGTACCTATTTATATTTTTTAATTTTTTTTATCAAAATTATGTACTTTTAAGAAATGTTGCCAATCTGTTGAATATTTTTTCACTGATTGTATTTGCTGTTAAAGTATTACAGAGTGATGTTTTGTGTTAATTCAATGAGTGGTATGGGATAAATTAGTTATGCAATTTGCGTTCTGGTGGTATACCATGAATATCCCACTCATGTATACTAAGAAAAATCAAGTCATTTGTGGGATATTTCACGGTATACCACTCGAAAGCATTGCATAACTGGTATGTAGTGAACTATCAAGTTCAATGTGCCATCTTTCGACACGCCACGTAACCAACCTAAGTCTTGTGAGGTACTGGTACCACAAATGATTGATGGAAGACCAGTTTTGATTTCAAAGTTGGCATAGGTCTAGTAGTGAAATCAACGGTAAGCCCAAGGGCCTCAGGTACATTTTTGTAGTTGTGGGACATTTCAAAAAAGGCAAGTGCCCCTCCTCAGCCTGGGTTCCCCTTGCAGCCTTGGGACAACTTACCAGCGGGAGGGCTAGCTAAACATGTCATGTCCTGCACCTACGTAAGGGGCAATACTAATATTAAGCTCATTAATAATATTTCATTCCACGGTATACATGTAAAACAAAACTAATCAACTTATATCTAAATCCTTGAACATTCTTACTGTAAAAACCACCCCGTAAATCGGCATAAGGCAAGTTACGGACTTCGTAATAGAGCGTAAATTTTCACACTGCATATAACGGGTGTTTAAAGAGTGTACACTCACCAGCTAATCGAAAATCACTTTATTAAACACAACAAAGATCTCTTGTAACTCGTTTCTCACCTTTATACATTTTCCACGACCTCCAGATCCCAGCTTATTCTTATACAGCTCAGCCGTTTCATTCCTGCAGCGAACAATGAGCACGTCTGCGTTCATGGCTCCATCCCACGGCGATTTTCCCTGGGTCTCGAATTTTGCCCTCGATAAAGGCGAACCGTCGTCGTGTTGGTTTCCTGCGGACATTTCATCTTGCTCTGCTTGTTGTATCGTCGCAACGGCTTGTGAATCTTGCAAATTCGGACTGGACGACCTCGTGGAATGAGCGGGACTGTCAGCGATGACTTCCTGAATAGGTTGCAGGGTGGACTGAGAAGCTTGGATATGCGACGCCGACGGAGCGGGGGTAGCGAAACTAATACTGACATTCCCGTTCGTGACTTTCACGACCTGCACTTCGCATTGAGGATGGCCGCTAACATTCGTGCTCGAAGCCTCTTCGCCTGGATGGAAGACAGCAGTTGTGGCAGTTTCGTGTTCTGTCGGTATGTGCTCGGCGATGGCGATTTGCTCGTTGACTTCAGATAACGAAGACACTACCGATAATCCCTCGCTCGTCCTCGGAACGCCAACGTTGTCGTCCATTGTTTTGCGTTGCGGGAGCGATGCAGATCGATATTTTGCCCAAGGAAAACTTCAAGAACGAATGAAAAAGTCAAAACAGCTCACCAATTTGCTATTTTCCTTGAAAAAGTTGAATTTCAGGCTTTTTAAGTGGAATTTAGCGGTGTTTTGGACCCGATATAACACTTCGTTCTTTACCTGTTTGCTGGGGGTCTTTTGTGTTCGTGGCCGACGAAACGTGACTAGTCCCAGTTCACGAGCACTGAAAAAGTTAAAGGGGCTCTCACATGATCACAGCTATACAGTACATTTATCGTGGAATGTAATTCAAATCAAGATAGAAAATGTATTTATCTAAACACAATGTACTATCGTTCGGTGGAATTGTTCAATCAGGAAAGACTGCGACTACGAGTAGTCCCTGATTCGTTGTCAGGGATAGTAAAGCGAGCTCCACGCGAGCGCGCGCGAAAATTACCTCCCGCGAGGAGACGCACCCCACGGGAGGCAATTTTCGCGCGCGTTCGCGTAGTTCACGTAGTTCGCTGCTTGTAGTCTAAAAGACCTACAACTAGGAGTAATGGAAAAGGAAGGCAGTTGAAAGCATCTTGAACTCGAAAACGAAACAGCCCAAGTCGAAAACTGACGCACCCTCGACTCGAAAACGAAACACCCTAAGTCCGACAAAATCCGGAAACCACCAACACCGACATAAATATAGATTACCAAAATAGGAATTCAAAGAGTCAATAACAAGACGATATATTATGTAACAAGATAATTTCTATCGACTATTTAGTGTGATAGTCGGACTGTACAGTGGAAACTTCATCAGGGAAATAAATAATCTTTATTGCAATAACCGCCTCTGATTTAAAGAACCAATAAAAAACACAGGTTGAACCCGCTGTTTGCTTGGCAATTTTTTCATAAGAAATCTGAAAAGATGTAAGCAAATATTGCACTCATCCGTGATGACATCAGCATTCCAGTATTTCCAGACCCAAATCAGTCAACTAGGATAGACGTGAAAACTGCAAAGGACCACGAACGTTAATGCTGCTAGTTGACGTTACAACTAGGATACAATTTTCTGCGGGTTGTTCGTATGTTTGGACTGTCTTTATTGCTATATGGGTGCATGCATGTGTGATTGCACTGCGCTTACGCGAGAGTAGTTAGGGTTGTCTTTCATTGTTGAGCGTGTTTTGTTTTCGAGTTTTAGGGTACTTTGTGTCTCGAGTAATCAGTAAAATTGAGTAAATACATAGCTGTCGGCACGCGGGTTTATTGTTGGCATCGCAAGCGGAGGAGGCTTCCCGCATTGCATTTCCTGTTTTTCAAGGGTTGAAACTGGCTGAAATTGTAAGTAGCCTTGTTATAATCAACATGGAGGGCAAAATTGACCCAGATGGAGTGCGTTTTCTCTTAATTTTCTTTTTTACCGGGGGCAAAATTACTTTCTCCTGATTGGTCGAGAGGCAGAACTATCATCATCATATTGGATCGACAAAAATACTTGTTCCTGATTGGGTGAGTGCACAGTTTCTACGTTTAGGGTTGATTTCTTTATTTGCAATAACAAGTGCACAAAAACTGCTTCGGGGTTTGACTTTTAAGCTAGGTTGTTTGATCTATCTAGACTGGGCTTTATTTTTAAGAAAATTAAAATTTTCTTGTCTTCTGGGGCCAGGGGAGGTGGATTGTGCCACCCTCCATAACTTTGCAAGTATTAAAGCTATGACAGTGAGACTTGGAGAATAGATAGTAAGTTTAATGATGTCTCCTTCGAGGTCGGCAACGCAAAGTGATGATGTCATATCATGTGGTAGCCAAATGGGGGCCATCTTGGATCCGCCATCTAGGATTTCTGGATTTTCCCAAAACTTCAGGAAAGCGCCGAAATTGAAAGAGAAGCAATCAAAACAAATACAGGAACTTTATTATGAGTTAAAAAATAAAAATTACGGGAGGAAAAGTGATTTTTCTTCATTTTAAAAAGGGATTTTCTAGTCTGAAAAAACTGCCTGTCAAGAATCGGTTGCCTTGGTAACATTAAAGTCTATGAACACTAACCGACCGCATCAAATTTTTTCCCAGATAAATTTCTGAAAAAGTCCTAAAGTTTTCAAGGGCGTTTGCTAAAATATTTAAAAAGTTATTCAGGTTTAAAGTCGCCACGGCACAACCCCCCCGGTCTAGATAGGGTTCAGATGCTTTACGCAATCGGACAATGGAGCGCAACACATACAAGGCTTAGGATTGAAAACTTTAGGACATTAACGGTCAATAGGAGCGATTGAACAGTGCTTCGACTACCGGACTCGCAGCATCATATGTGGGTTCAGTTCGCAGCTGAATTTGTATATGGTCTTCTCCTTGGTACTCGGGTTTTCCCCTCTCCTCAAAAAGCACCATTTCCATCCAATTTCCAATCCCGGAACTGGTTAGCGTTACCAATTATGCTACTCCGTGAAAAATGCCATAGGTGACAATTAAATGAAGTGATTTATTAATTCTTTTTATTATTGAAATGTGCAATACATTCTATTTCCTCTCGATGCCTACCGCAGCTAACTCTGCCTGTTAAAAAGCGAGTGGGGCCTCTTTCAATTTTTTCAAAAAGCAAGGCCACCAAAGCGAAAAACGTAGATGGTTGGCCACAAACTTCACCCTCACCCCCATCCACTTCCTAGGGTGCTTAGATTATCTTCAATCTAAAAAAGAGTTTTTCCCCTTACATTGGAATATACTAAGATAAAAGCCATACTCAAGACACATTCACTACATTGTAAAAATACCAAAAATATGTACGATCTTGATGAGAAACATTTCCTGCTAGCTAAAAAATTCGCTATCCAGCTTAAGTATTCAGCTATTGTCTGCGGTATAAAATTCTCCTATGTTGGAGCTTATAACTACTTTCACAAAAAATGGGGAAAATAGTCCAGTGACTAGCTTCCGTAACCCCCAGATAACCATTCTAATTCTGTCGTACATCACATTTCGGTGGTTAAACAACGCCAAAGCGTTTAACATCCCATTTTAGATTATTTTTACCAACCTTTTTACACTCAATACCGAATGAATACTCTGCTTTCGATAAAAAATTCTCAGTGGGCAACATTTCAGTGTTAACGAGATGTCAAATGACACTTAGCTGCGTGTCCAACCTTTTCACATAAGAAAATAATTTTAAATGTGTTTTACAGCAACATTAGAACGTTCAGCCGGGCCAACGTTTCGCTTAAAATTTTGTAAAGGAGATTAATTAAACGGCCGGGACCCCGACGGCAACAAAACCTTTAGATTTCTTCCACGCAACGGTCAATAAAGAATAAAATGTCGATGGGAACTCGCAGAACGCATGAATTAGGGTGGTAAAGGTTTTCAGTGCTCTTGTTTTGCCTTCAACTGATATGAAAACTTCGAAACTACCATCAAGAGTCAAGATAAGTGAGACTACAGGTAATCACCAAAACAAAAGCGTGTCATTGTTCAAGTTACATTTCATCCTCAGCCGGGCGTCTCCGACGACTTGCCTAAAACTCCCTGTTTATTCTAGACTAGAAAATGCTTAGTTCTATAATGATCAAGTTACACGAAGGGCAACTGTAAACTACTAAAACATTAATGCATATTACATTGTAAAACTCAGGAGGTTTCATTGTTTAGTTTAAAATGCAGTGTCTATTTTCTGGAGTGGGACGTCATCAACACCCTTGTTCTCGTAGGCCACGCCCTTTCCGTTACCGTAGCCGTCGACGTTCTGGGTGTCATACAGGGGAGGGTAGGGAGGATTATCCATGTAGTGATCCATTTGGTAGGCGGCAAAAGGGTACAGTAACATCACAGCGAAGAAGTCTTCCACCATGTTGCCATTGATGCCATACTTTTCGCGGATGCCGATGCGGATCGCAGTGCCATACGCGAAAAATGCGAACAGCACTGTCCAGGCCAGGTAACTCAAGCCCTCGACAGCTGGTTCTAAGGCCATACCGAGGACCCACAAGTAGAATGGGACGGCCAGGGTCAGCATGTAGGACACTTTACTTCCTTTGGAGTTGTTGAGCCTCCAAGCAGCCATTCCCAGGGGATACCATGGGAAGAATATTGCAATGATAACCTTCCCCACGGATTGACAAGTCGGGTTGCTGACAACCTCTAGAAGATCAACGCTGAAAGCTGGTCCATTAGGGTCAAGGACGCCAGCTTCCATATGGACAGCACGCCATAATGCAATGCACATGAAGCACAGAAGTATGGTGTAAGGGACGCCTGCTGCTATGGACACCGTCTGTAGAGCTGTTAGCGCCTTGGGACCTCCGGCAAACAACAGGGCCGTGGCGGTGGCTCCTTCTGTCAGCGCCCAGAATACACGCTGAAGGATTGGGGGGTCTGGATCACCATTTGCAGAGAGGCAGTCTATGACTAGAGATCCACTGTCAGAACTGGTGACAAAGTAAAGTATGATGCCACACAGGGATATGACGGACAGGACTGAGCCAATGTCGCCATACTGCTCCACGACATCAAACCACATATCATCCTTACTGCGGCAGGACAGACGGTACAATTTGTGAAAGCCTTCAGTGGACGTCTTCCCTCCGAGAATAGAGTCGCAGGTGACGTTGGCGTGGAATGCCAAACGCTCCATTCTGATTCCCGCTCCACCGAAGATCGTCAGCCACATGAAAGAATAGACAATGGGAGCCGTCATTGTGGCGTTAATAAACTGCTTGATGGTGCGACCACGGGAAATTTTGGCAATAAACATTCCTACAAAAGGGCTCCAAGCAATCCACCATCCCCAGTAGAAGATGGTCCAGTCATTCATCCAGTTGATCACTTCCTTTTTATCCTGAGAATTGCCCATTTGTGCGAAGGCGTCCGTGTGGAAACCAAGCTGTATGATCCACTGAATATAGTAACCAAAACTCTGTACGTACAAGTTCAATAGGAACCAGGTATCGTCATAGAAGAACACAACAAGCATGAGAAGCATGCCAATTGAAAAGCAGATCTCGCTTAGTCGTCGAATTCCAAGCTTGAGTCCAGTGATCACAGATACGGTAGCGCAGGCAGTCACGCACCAGATGATGATGATTTGATTGGTGGTGGAGACCTCAATATCCTTGTTCAGGCGATGGATACCTGTGCCATAAAGGAATATCAATTAAATATTACGGGGGTACATGCATTACTAATGCTAATGACAAGGAAAGGCAATAGAATTGTGTCTTAATTAAAGTAAATGTTGAAAATGATCCGGGTCAAGCAACTGTTGATAAGAGCCTATGTTCCAACCTTTCTCAAACGTTGCAAAGAAAGAAATAGGTTTATTCTATCCGTAGGTAATGCGGAGAAGACAACGCTCTCCGCTACCTATGAGTGACTGGTTGTTCCTTAGTCTATAACTTTCATTTGAATTGTCACACTTGAAGATTTCATCCTAACACAAAATTTAAAACCACCTTGCTAACAGTATAATAAAGAGCTCCAAAGAAATGAGCCTTCAGGATTTAATCCAAGCATAGAAAGTTCAATAATACCACCCGGCATACAGTATAATAAACATTTCCATGAAAAGTACTCCTAGCTTCAATTTCAAAATTCCTTTTACGAAGTCAGTTCATCAACAGGCCGCAAAATTTTGTTCTGCTATATAAATTTTTTAGGGAAAGGATTAATCTCAGTGGTAGATTTTAGGGAAAGGAGTAATTATTACCCTGCAACAATTAACATACTCGCTTTTTAGGACACGAAAAACCGTCTGTCCAAATTTATTATTCTGTTGGAATCGGCTGTTCTCTTATGGGTTCGATGTCTGTAGGCATGTTTGTATCACGAACTTCTTGGCTAAGAAACGTTTTTATATCAAGTTGGTTTGTCTGTAAACGAACCCAACTAAAAGGAGAAAGTTTGTTGGCAGCATCCGGATATAGATTAAAGATAAAAAGGAACGCCATTCCAGTATATAGCACCGTGGTTCGGCCCTATTCCCCAACCCCATATGTCACCTGTATTAAGCTGTATGGCGCCCAAGCCAAGACTGGTGCAGACCCCAAACATGGTACCACAGACCGAGAGGACGTCGATGACGTCGCCCATCCATCCGTAGATCTTGTCTCCAATGAGTGGGTAAAAGCAGGAGCGGACGGTCATGGGAAGGCCTTGCCTGTAGCACACGAAAGCCAAGAGTAGACCGACCACTACGTACACAATCCATCCATGAACACCCCAATGGAAGAAAGTCAGATTCATGGCATCTTGGGCCAGCTGGTTATCAGTGTACCTAAATAGTATCAAACAGTATCAAACATGGTCGCTTCAAAACGTGACAAATTCACGATTATTCATTACACCCTGTGGATGATGGGTACGCTTCTTGCAAGAAAACTAATCTCAACTTTTGCAGGCTCATTCTTAACCACATGGCTGTAAGACGGACTCACTGATAACACAAAACGAAACCCTTGCTACGTCAAAATAAAAGGTTATGCCTTTAAATGTCCTAAATCATGGTAAACTCATCTTGATAAAAGGATTTAAGCGCCGATCTAACGGATCATTTGGGATCTTCTAGTTGCCAGTACACCATGGTATCCCCGGCAAACGAGTGTGCATCCGTGGGTAGGTCAAAATGTGTCCTTCAGAGGTGTCTCGCGTCCACGCGATGTACAGTAGTGCGTCCAGTTTAAACTGTAGATACCTGAATTCTTATATCAAATTAAAGCTTATAGAGCTGGCTATCAAACTAAACCAAGAATTTTGAATTTAAACGAATTGCAGAATTTTTAGCTCTGTTTTCTCGACTCAATTTTTTCACTTGGAGGAGCCACTTCAAAGAGTTAAAACTCAAAAGGAATTTGTTCGTTTGCCTTCAAATATGGACAGTAGCTAGTTTAACATATAAACAACAAAACTGTGTCTGCGAACTGTTCTTTCGAAATATTTTTTCTCCCAGAGCGATTTTTGTACGATCACTCCACATTTTTTCATCCTATTTCGAAAATGCTCTATAACTTTTCATTGAGGTTGAATATGGGAAAACGCAGACACGTTTTTTAGCGCTTTGGGTCCGGAAACTGAGGAGCAAATTAAATTAGCGAAAAACAAAATTCGGTTTGACTTGTAGCTTTAAAAAGGTGATTAGGACGCTCGCATTTAGAGGTCGTGAAAAAATTTGACGATTTATTCTATTTCAAAATTCTTGGTATAGTTTGATAGCCAGCTCTATAAGCTTTAATTTGATATACGGGTTTAGTTATCTACAATTTAAACTGGACGCGCTACATCACTTAAACACGAGACACCTCTGAAGGTATAGGGTAACCTTAAGGAAACACAAGAAATCTTGGTCATTCGTCATGGTTTATGCTTCTTGAAAACTTACTAGTTTTTAGAACAATTTTGTGATCAATCCACATGGATTCTTTAAAAATGAACTTTGCAACAAATTAAATGATTTTAAAAATGCTCTACAAAACATGGGTAGGTAGCTAGCGCCTTGACGAAGAATGGCAACTCAGTCAGGAATTGGTGGACAAAGAAACCGGCAATCTTAAAATTTTCCATATTCTCAATCCTTTCTCCTCTATGTACGTCTGCAGTCTCTTTTTTTTTAATGCCTGTGTATTGTTCGTTGTCCTTTATCCCGTACGCTTAAAGGAAGAAGAAGTTCGGTGAAATATAATTCTTTTAAGATGCCCAAATATTCATGTGGCTTTTTTTAAACTGAACAAAGCGTGTAACGAATATTCAAATTCAAGCTTACCTTGCGAAGTAACGATTGCCATAGTTTCCTGGGGCGTAATGGAAAATGGGCTCAGCTGAAAAAAGAAAAGAGGAATGGAACAGAGTTATAATGAGAAAGATCAAGAGTTCACTAGTGACAGACCAGTTTGCAAAACAGTAGCGTCTTGGCCTTTAGTCGATCGGTTGAAAGTTCTTTTGTGGTTTCGTTTGATCACGAATACGAATGAGAGCAGGGGAGTAGGCATAGCGCAGCGGTGTTGAGAGCACTTGCCTCCCATCAATGTGGGCCGGGTTCGATTCCCGGCCTCGGCGTTAAATGTGGGTTGAGTTTGTTGTTGGTTCTCGTCATTGCTCCGAGGGTTTTTCACCGTGTTCTCCGGTTTTCCTGCCGCCACAAAAACCAACATTTCCAAATTCCAATTCGACCTGGAAAGCACGGACACCTTTGAACAATTTCCTCGAGCTCTTTGGTGCTTTGTGGGTAAATAAATTACATTTACATTTTTTTTACATTTACATTTACAATGACAACTGTCGAGCGGTGTTTTTGTGTTCATGTAGAAAGGGATGCTGCCGAATATTTACATCCGAGAGAGAGTTCACTGTAGTTATTTTATGTTTTCCAGGAAAAGGAAAAGAAAATGCTCCTCATCTCGCACAACTAGGCAATTGGAGGTAACTTACTTCACTAACTGAGGATTAGCTCCAAAACTGCAAACGTTCTTTTTACTCTAATTGATATATAGTGTCCGTAGGTTTAAGTTTGATGGTTTTTAATTTTCTATTGCTTTGTGTTTTTTCGATATACTTTTGTGACTAGTGTTAAAATAACCTTTTATATAGTCCTTTTCTGTTAGCGGGTATAAGTTTGCCAAGATTTCCGCACGGCCCGGGCCCCATACATTAATTGTGTGTACATTTTGCGGCTCAAACTCTATTCATGCTCGTTCTTTGTGTAAGAGGGTTAGTATGACAGTGATGCATGTATAATAACTGTATGGGGCTGTGCTGAAATCTTTCCATATGTTTTTATAGTTTTGTTGTGATATAATTATGTTATAATTATGAGGGCTCCCGCTGCTTTGATCTCTAAAGGGGCCGCCCTTTTTTTTTTTCCTAAATAAAGCTGTCCATGTTGACTGTGTCTGGGCGGGAAGCAGATAAGAATTAAAACGGCTGCATGCATACTAACTTAAACAACAATTCAAAACAAATGAAACGATTCATTGACGCTTATTAATGGTCATTAATCTGCGTCGTTAAGCAACAGGCAAACAAAGCCTTGCCCCTTGTTGCGATAAAAAAAGAACAAATGACGCTGAATTAGTTTGTCGTGAGAAAACTTGGATCGGACTGAAATTTTTTTCTCGCAAATGGAAACCCTGCAGCTGATCAGTGTGGCTAAAACCAGAGAAATATGGCGAATCATGCCTTATGCTTCACTGAAACAAAGATCTGCCACTCTTGTCAACTCAAAAGGGAAAAACATTCTTCCATATACAATCAGTATGCAAATAATGGCATGCCGCGGCATAGAAGAAACGCTTGAACAATTTTTATCAACAAGAAGGCTTTTATTGCTGCGTAAGGCTGCAGTTAATATTGGTCCTCTACCAAGATGACATGTGCTTAATACGCAATGTAATGCTCACGTATACCTTAGAACTAAGATCGGAAGTTAATGTTGGTTAGTTTACGTTCCCATTTGGGTGGCTGTATTATCCTTGTCTTTGATTAATAGCTTCACTATAACAAAGAAAGATCTTCTTGTAAGCGCCGCTGGAAAATAACGAAAAGACGCTACGTGCACGAAAACGATATTGCCTCCGTGCTATGATCCCAAATTCGAAAATTCCTGTGATGTCAACAATGTAACACATTATTGTCCAACTTCGAAACCCATCTTGGATCGCTCTTCCTTGTCATCTGACAAGTCGTTCTAGTGGTCAGTTTGCCTTATTTCCAAGGATTTTGAATCTTTATAAGTTTTGCTTTGCGAAATCATATTGAAAAACAAAACTAATCACCACAAGAAATATCAGGGGCTATAGCTGTTCTTCGAATGTCACATTGTTGTATTTGGTCCACCGGCATTGACACCGACTAGAATCAACTAAGGTCTCTTATGAGAGACGTTATGTATGTTTCCGCGATTTTCAAAGAATTTTACCTGCTTTTGGTCAAGCGGCCTACTAAGTTAAGATTTGTGCACCTTATTTATCAGCGTGACGCCGGCACAAGGTGCCAAAGTAGACGTGATCCGTTATCTCAAATTGGAAGTGAGCAAATGTTGACTTAACGCGGGCAATGATTCATAACGGATTGTAATCTTAACCTGAAATAACGATCATGAGTTTTTATGACACTGCAGTTTTCAATCGTGTATTTCTGTGCTCAGTAAATTTCCGTTGTCTTCTTTGCTACCACCAAAACAATAGCAGGCTATTGGCCATTGATGCACTTTTACCGACAAAAGTCATCAATTAAGTTGACTCTGCGCAAGGAGGCGTGTAAAATACACACAGAGAGGCTGGAAAGATTTAGAAGGTTCTTGGGTTTCGTGTAGCCCCAGTCAGTTTCATGCGTGAGAGAGTTTGTTCTGAAATCAAACATTTGCGGCGTAATAAGTTTGATTTTGTTATCCGTTTTTCGGTCCGGTATTTACAAAGAAAGTAATCTTTGCATATTTGAACGGAACAAACAAACTAAGATTTCACGGGAAATTTGCACCAACATTACGTAGTTCGTAAAGTAAAGTCTTGCGACACGTAGCAAAGGTTTGTTAGTTTTAGATCAAGACGCATGATTTTTTACATGTAGTTAAATTATTCATACACTGAAAATTTCACATGAGGCCTTCAAAATCTTCTCTTTGAATTCAAAACATTGATAAACTTTATACGTTCAGCAAAGAAAGGTGGGAACGTGTATCACTTATTACCAAGGTCGCGTGTTTTACGTTTAAAAACTTTGCAAACTAACGGCTGTGTCGTGTTCACTTGTATGCGATTGGACACATCAGCGTTAGTTCTAGAAGGTCAAGGGCATGATCAAGGCGTTAGGAAACAAACCTCAAAGAACGTGTCCTGACTTTTAACAATCTGCACTGCGTAGGTTGAAAAGAAGAAAGTTCCGCAATACATTATAGGAATGTTACCATGCCGATTTGTAAGTTAACTTTAGATTATAACTTTCGAACGGAAATAAACGCGAACGAAACTCGGTGTTTGCCTTTTCGCCAAACTTTCGAATGGTAAGGCGACTCTCGCACGTTTTTAACTACTTCCCCCCCAATCGTCTGTACTGGTTGCGTCTCAATAAAAGAATTCGAAACTAACTTACCAACTCCGAAGTAAAAAAGGCCGATGCCAATACCAGCCGCAAACAACATCGTGAAGTAAGTCGCATCGTTGAATTCAGGTTCTTCATCGTCTCGTCCGAGCTTCATGTTGGAATACTTAGAGAAGTACAGCATGATGATAATCACAGCCCAGATGTCCTGTGTACCGATGTACATCCAAGTGAACTTCTCAGTAATCCAGATCTTCCATTTTCCCATTTCTTCGTTAGCAGCATCTGACTTCACCATACACCATGCCACGAAACCCCAGATGATACAGGCCGAGAGCAAGCTAACGAGCGGATTGAACCTTAAAAATATACCAAGGTTCACTCTTCCAACTTTCGACCACAGCCAGTTTATACGCACCCAGCGACATTTTTTCAAATGTTCTTGAAGATTCGCATCAGCATCCATGTTGCTCCTTTGTGTGTTTGAGCCAACTTGAAATGATTCGCCTTCAGAGGTATGTGGAATGTTTTGGACTAGTTTTTACAGAGTTAAATGACTTTGAACCTTCGTCACAAAGGGTTCGCTCAAGCATAAGACTCCGGAATTAACATGATAATGACCTACGGTTAATTTGCTGCGCAATGAAGTACTTTTCCCACAAGTGCGTGCTGATGTTTGGGTCCTGTTTCCTTGGCCTTCCTGTGATTAACCTAAACAAAAGCTGCTTACGTTTGTTGAGTCAATTTATAAAACTTCGTGGTGTCCTTGACCTTTTTCCTTCTCCAGAAATATGCTTTCCTTCACTCGCCGAATCAAATATCAAAAGATCAAGTGTTTTTTTTGTTGTTAAATGTGATTAATACTGATCAAAAAATTAATATGTATCAGCTGAATTTTAAATTAGATCGCTTGCAAGATGCTGGAAAGTTACGGTTGCTGTGCTCTGCGTGAATCAGTTCACATAAGCATGGGGGCGTCTTAGTAACGATACAACTTCTGATATTTGCTCTCTGGAACTGAATTGATTGACATAACCGGTTCCCTTCAGTAAGTTCCATCTCCCCTCCTACGCTGCAGATTTTTGTCTTCCGGAGTTTTGCCACAGCTATTCTGTTCGCTGAGGTTAGACGCAAATTGACAAATATGAACATGACCGAAAACATCCTTGATTTAAATTTTACAGTGTCCTTGTTGAAGTTATCGTCAGGAGAAAAATGGAACTGTGGTGCTGTGTCCAGTGTTGGCCAATTTCCCTTTACAGTGAACTCACGCCTTGCGGACACACCGATAGTACGGACACAGCAGCTAAATCACAGGCAAAAATAGAGTACAGACGTTTAACTGAAATAAACCCCCGCTATTACAGACTGTCGCTATTAAGGACACTAACTCGCGGTTCCGAGGGTGTCCGCAATAAAGGGAGTTCATTATAGTTTTAAACTCTGTTGATAATCCAAGCATTCGCGCTCGTCACGATAAAAAAAAGGGTTGAACTGTTTGGGATGGAGCGCCTAGCTCATTCGTCAGCCTGCATGATATCAGCCAACTTTTCGTGATTCCACTGTCTTATTTTATTTTATGTTATTTTGTTTTCTTCTTGATGAGAGAGAGGTTGATCAGACAAATTTTCATTACATGAATCTTTTGACCATGTTACGGCTTGAACCCCACAATTCAGATCTTCTAACCACTAAAAGGACAACACACCCAAAAAGACCGACCCTCTGGTTTCATGGTTAGTGGGTTGATGATTGTTCCTCGTTGCATGTTTAAAGATTGAAAGTTTCAGGGGGTACATGGTCTTGAAAAAACTTTTGTCTACTGGCAATTTGACAATCTGAGAAGGGAATGGAAGTTTCAGGGGGAACATGGTCCTGACAAAGACTTTGTCTACCGACATTTCGACAACCTGAGGGGAATGCATCGTAAAAATCGTCAAGTGTATTTATGTCATTTATTCCACTTTCCAAGCCTGCTCCTGTTACTTACTTCCACAACGGTCAGATTTGGATCCCGGTTCAAGGAGCAAATTTAACATTGAATTTCCATCAGCTTCAAGGGGGTCCAGTAATAACACGTTCATGAAGTCTGATCGACAGTTTTTTTCTTATCCAAACTAAAATAGACTAAATTAAGTTGAACAAGTAGATTATGGGACGAAAAAGAACGCGACACCAAAGGAGAAATACGACTTACTGGAGTCTCTGAAAGTAAGACTTCTGTCCTTCAGTTACAAAACAGTGTTTCGTTTCTCAGTTCTGGCCATTTTTCATCCACGGAATCTTCCTCCGGCCAATTGCAATTAATAGCCAGCAGATGAATCTCTGCGTCCTTATTAATAGCACCCAGTACCGACTCCGCTTATTTCTGGTTCCAAGTGAATATTAATAACATTTTGCTTTGTTGCCTTGCATCTTAAATATTCTTCATTTTTTTTTTACTCGGTTTCTATCGTTTACATAAGTTGTATAACACACAAATGGAAGTCAGTACGGAGTATTTGTATGAAATAATATTCTCATTAGATGGTTATCCCAATACATGAAAATAAAGATGATTTATGTGACAAAATAATTGCCTTTAATGAAAGAAAAACGTAAAATAAACAGAGACAGACGACAGGCAGAGAACATCACGAATCGAGGAAGTTCATGTTCCGCTCCTGTAATGCTCACGTACGATACATGCCGCATATCATTCGCAAAACTTCCGCGAAGACCGTCATAGCCATTTCGTAATAACCTGCGTAAATAATTACAAAACAATTGCGTCTTGACCTTAAGGGGCAATAGCAAAGGCTTTGTTGTTTTTATATTGGAATGTGCCAGAAAATTATAACTGAGTCATTCAGTATTTTTACTCAGACATGGAATGCTTCTACAACACTCAAAGGATAAGAACGTCCGTTGTCTAGGTAGTAGACGTCTCAAAGGAAAGATCTCAGTGTACAAGTTGGTTTGATTAGTAACTTTTCAAGTTGCTCTCCCGGACCTGGCGTGCGTTTCTCAAACTCCCGAAAAGATTTCGGACCCGAGAAACTATTTTCCATGCACGACACTCATTACCAAAAATAAAATTGTTGACACTTGAATTTGAAAGCAAATTCATCAAAAGTTTTCTATTAAAGATTAAGAACACATTGAGTTAGTTTGCACGAAGAACAACCGGTAATCTGTAGAAACGGGATAAGAAAATACTGTTTGCGACCAAAAGCTCTTCGAGAGCTTTGACAAATGCACATCAGTCACGTGTTGGTAGTTTCAGTGCACAAAGTAATTTAAAGCAAAACTGGATCCCGTTGCCGTTAATAGAAACATGAGTAAGTTTGGGTTTGTGGACTGATAGTACGAAAATGGCTGACATGTAACCCCCGGGGTTGGTACTCTTCGGAATTTTTAGTGAGTTGTGGGGCTCGGTTCTCCAAACCCTGACCTTATTGCAGACCAAAACAAGAATTTTTTTGGTACCCTTTTCAGAAGTGGCCTCTAAGATTCATACCCATTTTCAGACTTTCAGACCAAAACAGTTATAATCTATACCCTATTTTAGACCAAAGCAGCTAAAAAAACACATACCCTTTGACACCGCAAATACCTATAAACTTCTATAGGAGAGTACCACCCCCCCCCCCCCTCCCTTGGGCATGCAGTCCAGTTTTCACACTGAAGCATTCTGGATACAACACGCCTTGTGCCGTTGCTATCAGCACGTAGGGCTGGTATGACGTTGCACGTAGACTAATCGAATCGTTCGGTAAACGAACTCAGGCGATTGAGTGGGTTCGATTGGGTTCGGTAATCGAACTGAATCTAAACCCAAACAAATCTCTTGCTTCGGCCGCACTCCGATCCCATTCTATGCCATACGTATTTCGACTAATTGAAATCAATCAAACCTTGACCATTTCCGCTAAATTGATTGAACCTTCGATTGTGTTCGATCTCCGTTTTGTTTCGTGAGTGCTTGATTAATAAAGTTAGATTACCGAACTCATCAAATTCCCTTTTAGTTAAAATAGATGCATAGTGGAGTATATAAAGTGACTGAATGATTGTGAAGTAATTTTAGAGCAAGCCTAAACGTAGAAAAATTTGAGATTTTCTGTCCTGCCATAATTGCCTGTGTTCATTTCCACAACGGACTCATGCAAGCAACGCGATTAACTTCCTGTTCCACAAGGTGGTTGCCCGTATCTTCCTTAGTAACAAACGTAATGTTTTCGGTTCATGAAATAATAAACGTAATAATTCCTTGGGGTTGGCGAGGAAGTTCATAGCTCGTGAGAAGCTAAGTATTTGTATTACGAATGCGGAAATATTGTTGCAGAAAATATTTATGAATTATACATTTTTTCCAAAACGTTTCCTGTTTGTGCGTTTTGTTTGTTTCTCAGAATCACCTTGTTTGTACAAGAAATCGGCCGGCAAGCCGCGAGCCTACGTGCACCAAACCAAGAAACTTTTATATGCAATATTTTACACAATACTGTATTTCCTCTTTTACGTAACCTGAGAACTATGAACAATTCTTGTTCGCAGGTCATTCCTCGTGCCCCTTTTTATAATTTTCACAGTAAAAATTCTACCAAAATGGAAGAGAGCATTTACAACTGTTTCAAACCAACAATCTGCAACTGGCATCGAATGGTTCTTCTGGCCGAACAAGATCGCTAACAAAGATCTGTTCGTAGCTGTGTCAGGGTAAGCGGGTCACATTCCTTCACTTCCCACTTCACTGTTCTCTGACATGTCTCCTTGGGTATGTCTCAATAACCACCTCCACCTCTTCCTCCGTACCACAACAGAAAGTGATTACGAAACTTTTGGATGCAGGGGACCCACGACGCACAAATAAACTGTTCTGAATACGTTTCGTTGCCGGATCTCTTGTAGTAGAAATGCACGCGCCAGACGTCACTTTGTAAATAAACCAAACTGATTGTAGAGCTGACCCTACTGCAAAGGGTTAATTTATTAAGGCCAATATTTCAACTAGTACAACTAGTCTTCTTCAGACCAGAGTTACAATCTAATGAAGTGGATCTCGGCGGCTACAGGATGAACGACAGGCAGACGTCTGGCAGCGGTCGGGGATACCAGCAAATTCTTGTTTTGGAACAGTTGTTAAACCTGTCTTCCACTTTCAGACTTTGAGGGACGTTTTACAATCAAAAGTACAAAGTAATTAGCAAAATATAGATGGCATACTTATCCTAACGGCGGAGGTGGCCAAACTGATAGACAAAATGGCTAGAATAACTGAAATATATTATGACAAATTAGCCCGATATTTCGGTTTGCAACACGAACCTTCCCGTCGGGGGCTGAACGGGAAAAAAATGAGAAACAGACGGATCGTTACAAATATAAAATGCGTGACAATAATTGTTTGTTGAGGACACAAGTGTGAGACATGTCATTGGCGTGTCGTTCGTCACGTCTATTTATACCAAGAGGATGTAGTGTTCTAGCTTTGATTAAATAAGCTTCACGACCCTTCCTAACTGAGTCACGTTTGCTGCGTATAAGTTCAATTGGGATCAGGAGAACGTCGTTGATTGAGTGGCCGGGTTGATTGAAATGTAGCGAAACCGGAGTCGGATTGCTTAGTTGACGGTCGTTGTGGTCTTGCAGATTTAGGCCCGCGGTACCAGTATTTATCCCATGCCATAGAGAATACAGCCAATCAGAAAGCTAGAAACTCATTGGATATTCTGCGGTATGCAACGGGTAGTATTCCACGAAAAAATTCCGGCGTTCCTCGCGGCCAACAAATTTTTCCCGCCGAAAGAAGAGCCTGCGACAGGTCAAAATTTTCATTCAGAAAAAATTACTGTCAACAACTTAAACATCGAAGAATACCCCAATTTCGACCTAACTAGAACCAGACGTCGAACAGGAAAGTTAATTCAATGAGCGGAATGGTATAAATTAGTTATGCGGTGCTTTCTCGTGGTGTACCTTGAATATCCCACTTGTGGCTTGATTTTTCTTTGTACTATTCACATTCGCCTAAAGAAAATAAAGTCACTAGTGGTATATTTCGCGGTATACCACTTGAAAGCATTGCATAGCTAGTATGTATTCGGTGTCACGGAAGGAAAAAGTCTAAAACAAGGACATTCGAGAACGATCAAACAGAACTCCTCCTCCTCTTTATCTGACAAGCAAGTACAAGTTTTACCACGTTTCTACAAATGAAATTCGCATGTGCAACTACTGAGCTGGCGATTGGCACGTATGTTACGATTTGTAGATGTTTTAAAGTAGATGGTAGGAACACAGCGGCAAAATGAGTGCGCATGCTCCGCAGATTTGTGATTCAAGCGTGAATCGATTACGAATGCTCCGCTTCAATCGTCAAATTCACACCTGTAACCACAATATTTTTTTTGTTGAATAAGATATGTGATGGAGGAAAAACAACCTTATCTATTTTGATTTGGGCTTATCCACGCGAAATGAGAACAAGCAATGGGAATTTTAAAAATGCCGCCATTTTTCCGAGTAAGATTGCTCACGCGTGACGAGCATGCGCACTCATTTTGCCACTGTGTCGATGGTAGGCAGTAGCGGGTGCGCATGCGTATCTGTTCAGTACGACAATGGCTCATTCTTGACCCCAGAGCTCTTCTCTTTTGCGCATAACTGACGTAGTCAAGCCGAGAAGCTCTGGGGTCGAGAAAAATGGCTGCTTTCTATCTCTGGGGGATTGTTAAACAGGCTGGAAAAAAAGGGTCACGTGATATGTCCGCACAGTATTGTCGACACTGTTGTCATGTAAGCTACAATGTAAGATCACGCAATATTTTAATGAGGCTCGATTCTTTCCTGCACTTATGACGGATTCTTATCTAATTCCTGAGAAATCAAAAGGGACTATTTCATGCTATGGGTCCTCAAAGTGAACGTTTATGTTGACATCAGAAGCGCTTCCTTTTCTCGCATAGCATTTAAATTTGCAGTCAAATCTCGTTCAAATTACAGGGAAAATCACCGTTCGTTTTTTACGGGCGATTAGAAATCGCACCTAAATCGCTGATACAATGGCATCAATAATATCTGTGTAGAAGGTCCTGTCTACCCAGCGCGTTGAAACCGCGCTTAAAATTAAGGTAAAAATCGCCTGGACTCAAAAGTTGCTGCAACGGTTGTAAACAGAAAAAAGCGATGTGTAACAAGAACTGCATCAGTTTGGCTTTGTAAAATACAACCGAGAATTTTTTTTGCCCAGTTAGTGCACGCGCACTTTCGCCTTTCTATAAGTAGGTTTGTGAGCACTTCGAGGTTGAATTGAAGCATTTTAATCTTGGCAACTCTGAATATCTTGTAATAACTTATGCAAACCGGTGCTACTTACAAGTGCACTCAATTATTTATGCCTCTGCCTCCACCAGGGTCCAATATTAACTATTTTCTAGAGCCTCCCAAGAATCTATGAACTTTTTTGTATTCTTTTATTTTATTCAAGCCATGTTTACGCCTATAAATTTCACTTTACAGAAAACATTTGCGCCCATTTTGTTCTAATCAATGCAAGACAAATAAAGCTGCATAAATCCTTTTTTTCAAAAAGGCGAAAGCTTAATGCAGTAACTAAGAGACGTTTCGTAATCGCCTCAAATTATTAAAAACAAAAATAAAATAAATAAATGAAAACATGTAAAAGTAAATTGTCATTCAATCTGCCAAAATGTAACCAAAATGCAAATCATCAATACAACTTACCGTTCCTTAAGCGACATCTGCCGTTAGGGATTATGATTATCATTAGCATTTTTAATCACACCCCAATCTACTTGGAACTGTATTGTGTTGTGGCGCAGCAGAAATTTCTCTCAGTTCAGTTCCCATAAAAAAAAGAAAAAAAATTTCGAGCCAGTCTTCGCTCCCGTTTGAAATGAAAGGCAAGAAAGATGGACGAATGTGCAAGTGAATTTTTAAACGGGAAAAACTTGGCTCATTTGAATTAATGGACAAAGTCCTCTAGGAAGGCAAATATTAAAACGTTAATTTCGCATTCGTTAGGGGTTGTTTCTACTAGTTTGAAGGGAATATTTCGACAGATATAAAAGCTATGTAGTCTTTAAAGTTAAACTTCGCTAACAATCGAGAGAATGTTTACAATAGATAAAAACGTACAAAGAATTAACTAAGTTCCTAATGCAAAAAAGTCGGTATTACAAATTATTATTAACAACGGTTGCTCTTGAAAACGTAAGTTACGCGCTAAAATCGCGTGTTCCTCTATATTTTGTTGCAAGGTAAAGTCCTCAGCAAAGCAGAGCGAAACTTTTCTTTCGTGAAGGCATATAACAGTGGATTTAGCACACAGTTAAAATAACCGAGTGTTAAAAATACAAACTCTAAACGAGCGAGAAGATTAGAGGGCTTTATAAAATACATTGCAAATGTTAATGTCGTGTAGGGCAGCCATAACAAACAGACTGAACAAACAACCGCCCCAGTCATCTTGGCGATTTTAAACTCCTTTTGTCGAACAGTTGAAGGATTCCATCTCTGGGCAAGCGAGGCCGGGACGACTACAGACGTCCGTACAAGCAAGGCTTGGATGTGAACCCTGGAAAGGGCTGCTCTAGAGATGCGCAGGTACGCGGGCAGGAGAATTGTACACGCTAAAATAAACGAAGGCAAATAGTACAGGCGAACGTAGCAGGGTTTCTGTGACTTGCTGAACCGCGATATGCAAGCTGAATGATGCGGTTTTTCAGCGCTTGTCCACTCTATAAACGGCAATACGAGGCTTGGAACAGTTAAGAACCAAACGAGCAATAATGCACGCTTGGCCTCTCGATGGTTTAGTCTCAACACGAAGGGGTTTGTGATAGACTTGTAACGATCGTAGCATATTAGTAGAAGGGTTATGAACGAGGCGTTTCTTAGCGCTGAAGTTACGGCTTCGTGCCACAAGCACAACAACACCGAATGGCGAGGAAATCCCGCTAAACGAGCGATAGTTAAAGGTATACAAACGAAGCAAATTACAAAGTCAATTAAAGCAAGGTTTGCGATGAATTTCGTAGCAACGCATCGAACATGTCGCTTGTTCCAATAGATTAGCAGCACCGTACAGCTCGAGACAATGCCAAGGATTACTTCCAACGTTAGCAAGATTATTACCGATATCTTAAACCCCGAGATGAGATCCAGATCTTTGGTATACGATGTTTCGTTGTTTGAAGACGTCCCTTTCAACATAATGTCTGTAGCGTTAGGAATTCCCCGTCTGAATGCAAGCAACCTGTGGAGAGGCCCGTTTCACTCTGCCATTTTGCGGTTTGACTTTGAGTTTTTCGGACCCTTTTGGCCAGAGTGTGGTTAAACGTGACCACGCAGTTTTGTTTGCGTTATAGATAGGAGAGAAAATATCACCTGCAAGGAACTTACGAAATTGTCTTTGTCTTGATACGTCGACTCAGTTCAATGGCCTCGCGTGCGATTGGCTGAGTTATCAAATGGGTGAATGATAATTCAAGAAAACCATTATTCCCTGCTGAGAGTTTTTCTTCCTTTTTTCGTACGTCCTGACAACTTATATGTGAAAGAGAATTATCCTCGCTCCTCATGAAAATTTCTGAGGGCAAAATGTGAAGGTTGCTGTCACTTACACAACTTGCGATGAAACTGTAAATGTCACGTCAATATTGCTACTTCTCGCGTTTAAATTTTTCAAGCTTAATTTACATTCGACACGGTCCTCTGTGTCTTTTATTCGAAACACCTGTCTTGATGTTTTTCGAGCCCACGTCATTGAAAATGCCTTCATTTTAATTGACAAAATGAAGCTATTGCGTAAAAGGATTTTACAAGAGGTGCCAGGGTTGCTACAAATCTACTCGCATTTGCAGGGACACTCTCCCTTCCCGTTCCCCCAAGGTAACCAAAACGGTTAGGTTCGACTTTGAGAGGAGGGGAGAGTCGTGCACATAGATAGGCCGGTATTCCCATCTTTAGCCGGGTTTGACAGGAATTAAGTACTACTTAAGACAGCGTGCACAATGCTTGGCACAATTGTAATTCTAATATAAGATAGCTATTTTTTAAAAGTGAGGAAGCCTGACTTTATAAGCCTCGTGGTTTCTTTCAGGTTTTCTCGCCATTTATTTTCTTTCGTCAATTTTCATCATTTTTTTTTCCATATGTAATTGTTGTATATGGCAAAATAAATATTGTAAATTTGGCGGATATCCAGAAATTTAATACTGATTACGCAGTCCAACTGTAAAAAACAATATGGGCGTGTAGTAATCAAAAAATCTAAATTAATGGATCTCAAATGGAGCTAGTTACAAATGCAGGTTGTTAAGCAGTCTTTGGTTTACTGTTAAAGAAAAATCTTTGAAGCTAAAACAAATCTTTCATTTGGGAAATGACCGTTCTGTTTCCTTACAAACCAAGTTTCAAGGCTAGATTTTTGGCAGTCAGGGGTGTCTAGATTGATAAACAGGTTTCATATTTTGTCAACAACAGCGCTATTCAAAGCGGTTCATTTCGCAATCATATCCATTTCATAAATGGAAAGACATAC
This sequence comes from Pavona decussata, assembly GCF_977016875.1. Taxonomy (NCBI): domain Eukaryota; kingdom Metazoa; phylum Cnidaria; class Anthozoa; order Scleractinia; family Agariciidae; genus Pavona; species Pavona decussata. The sequence continues at coordinate 5,077,962 of NW_028145528.1, read as the reverse complement.
TAGAGGGTTCTTTTCCAATGTCTTTATTAAATAAATTGCGATCAATTAACTGAGAGGCGTTCTGTCAGTATTTTATGCCGACCTTGGCAAGAGAGAAAGGTGAAGGTTGAAGTTTTAAATTGCTCCGAAACTGCTAGTCAAATAGCAATCTGAATATGAAAACATCATACATGTGCCGCCAGACTTTTGTTGTTCAACTTTCACACGAAAAATCAACGGCTTGTGTCGATGAATTGCGCTTCAATATTCATTGATATTTTACGATTGAGTATTATTTACGACTGAATAAAAAGCATTTGAAAATCAAGTAAATGGCAAATTCTCGCTACTCCTCTGTTGACATTTTGCAGTAGAAACCGCCACTTCAAACATTTTACCAACTTTTTTATTGCTGTTTCTTGCAGGTAATTAATTTCTTTGAACATCAGGGTGGAATAGAGATAATATTAATTACTCCTGGAGGTTCAATTAAATGTGAATCGGAATATGAAAACGTCATGTATGTTTTCACACCCCTGTTGCGAAAAACCGTTCAATGTCCACAGAGCGAATAATCAACGGCTCGTACCGCTATGTTAGGCTACAAATCTGATGAATAATTTACTATTTTCAATTTCTGGATTAATAGAATGAATATCCTTTCAATGTCGGGATCCCCATTTTTATTACCATCATTCATTTATCATCATTCATGAACTTAAATCCGTAAAGGATGAAAAATATTAAGGCAGGTATCAAATATCAAAAGATGTCATCGCTTTAAGTACTGCGTAGGACAAACCTTGCAGTGTATGACAGATCAATCAATTAAACAATTCATCCGACCATTTAAACCCCAACATGTGAATTACGAGAAATCAGAATTCGAGGATTATGTCTCCTTGAACAATTAAAAGTCGTTAAATTGTCAGTAAAAAAAATTAAAAGCATTTTTTTGTAAATGGAAACTGGATCAAGGCTTCGTAAGACCAATGTATTAAAACTTTAACTGTTGGCTATTTGTATGGATAACGGAAATTTAATCACAAAAGAGGATATCCGAAACCATTAGATCAAAGCTTAATTGAAGGAAAAATGAAGCCGGCGCCATATCGATTACTAGTCTCACCCTGCTTTTTCTGGCGACAAAGGCAGTATTTCTCCTTCTTCTTCAAATGCAGTCAGTTAAAAAGTTTGGCGCCATACAAAAACGATAGTGGCTACCAGGAAAACTGTTTTGTCTGCTGAGTGGACAACTGATATTGTGAGCCTAGGTTTTTCAACCTTTTATCGCATACGAAATGCGAAATAAATTATCTTAATGATATTGTAAAACATCGCAGCGGAATGATACGGACGAATTAGTTTACATGGAGGCGGAAAACCCAATAAGCGAGATGAATCGCAGTGAATCTTGTGTTGCGCTTTTGTAGGAGTCAGCCCGCCATCCGGCCTGAAGTTGGTCATGTGACCTTACGCACAACGAACGTTTTCAGCACTGAGGCGGGCTGGTTGGTACGCATGCGCGTACGAGATTGTAACAACAAAAATAAGCATGATACAAGATCTCGATAAAGCGGGCCTGATCTCTTTACCTGACTGGTCCGCATGCACCTTTACAGACCCTTAGGCCATGTACACACACGATACAATATCGCACGCAACCTTCCGTGCGACAACAACGTATTTGGATTCAGCGTGGGAATAGCTGATGGCGATCAATTAGTACCCGACTGCGCATGTTTGAAGTTAGGAGTGCTTCAATTGAAACGATGGGAGGGGAGGGACAAGGACCGTAAAAACGAGCAGTGGCTCTAATAGGGGAAAGCAACAGGGGAGCTTCAGAATAAACGGCGCTCGAACTTACAACACCATCCCGAGAACCATTAGATAGGTAGAGGCGTTCAGTGAGTTTAAAACTAAACTTAAGTGCCATCTTAAGCAATAACGCCTACGGTACAAGCTGCATTTATAACTTAATTATTTGTCTAGTTTTTTTTTATGTTTCAATGTTTTGTCTTGTACTGTGTCAGGGCTCCATTTAAACTAGCTCTGCTAAATTGGATGCCCCTGGATAAATATTGAATTAAATGAAAAAAAAAAAATGAAAAAACAAATATCTCATCACAAGGAAAGGCTATATTGAGCTTTGGATTATTGAATGTTCTGTTGAACATTGACCGTCTTCCAGCGAGTGGATGTTTGTTTCAGGTCGTACGAGAGATATTCGTGGTCACCTTTTATCCACCAAACAGGATTTACTTGCTTAATATAAAACATTACGCATGAAATTTGCTGGTACTTAAAATGTCACTTCCGCACTTTGTGCCCTTAAAAAAATGCGCGTTCGAGGACATGAGCGCGCGATTAGATTATAAGCTCGCGCGAGATTTCTATAGCGTGAGTTGATAAGGGCGTAATCCGAATCAACTAATACGCAGAGAGAACGACAGCACCTAAATTTGGTATAAATCCCGATTAACGTTTGACTGAAATGCAAAGTTTTACCTCACCACATTTGTCTTTGAGTACTTTTTCGCCCTCACTATCACTATGACAGAACAGATAGTGAGGAACAGCAAATCAAATTACAGAATTCGTGATAGAACGCCAGTAGATAGTCAATCCAGACCAGTACTCGTCCTTAGGCCTCCTCCGATTCGGTAGAAGAGAATGCTCTAGTCCCCAACACCTTCTGCGCAGACTTGTTTCCAGGCCTTTCGAAGAGTTACTCGGCACCAGAACGAATGATACACGGTTCAACAGCTATTAAACGGTATCACGACGCCATGCTTGATGTTTTCTTTTCTGGTTCAACAAGTTAATAACTTTCGACATGCTGAAAGTATAAACTGCTTGATGTTTTTTTACCGTTCAATACGTTGTTGAACTGATACATCTGATACATACTGCTCTTCTAGTTCCAAGGCCTCTCTGTCTTACTTACCGTCCATCCACTTCGGGTCACGTGGTCCATCACCCCGAAACGAATTCATCGTGAACGTCTGGGATAAAACCCAACAGGATCTAGGCAACTGCTCTTCAACATTTTGTCGGACAGCAGTCGCGGCAGTTTATTCACCGATAAATGTTGAGCCGCGTGTGAAATTTAACATGTAAATTACTTAATGGCTAATCGCAATGTTGCCATGAGGCAAAATATCTTGTTTTAAGGACGGTGCCTACTATTGTTACTGCGCATACGTTCTGCGCATCGCGAGATACTCGGGTTTCCTATGGGTGGTGCCCACTAATACCGGGATATTTTTGCGCGGTTTAAAACTATACGGAGAAAGCAGAACTTAGCAAATGCTTTTGGTATCACAAAAGTAAAATTGGGGGTAGCCATGCATTTTTCAGAGATAATTAAACTTCAATTTAGGAAAAAAATCCCATACCTTGCTTTATATTTTGGCGCTTTTTAGAGATATTATTGATTAATTATCTCTGAAAAATGCGTGGTTACCCCCAATCTTCTTTTTAAATTCCAATAGGCCTTGCTAAGATCTGCTTTTCCCGCATAGTCATAAGCCGCACAAAAATACTTCGGTATTGGTAGGTACCGTCCTTAATTCTATCGCTTTCTTGTTTTTTTTTATAGCCAACTAGATCTTCTTAGTTTACAATGATATATTTTTATTTTTCACTGAGTGATTGCAATAATTTTGTAAATAGTTTTTTATTAGAGGTATCCTGAATGTGATATAATAAAGCTATCTTATCTTATCTAAGATAAAGGAGTCAACACCAAACAAATCAAGTTTAAGGGTTTATTTTGTTCTCGTTGATAGTCAAAAGACACTGTACAGATTAAAATTGCCTCGCATAGAAAAATAGAAGTTTACTAACATTTAAAAATCTTGGGAAACATTTGCCCATATCCTTAGTATGTACATTATTTGGCTTGGTAAGAATGAATTCACATAAAAACAACCGCAAATTCCAAGTTGTTAAAAAACGAAAACTACTTTAAGAATCAACTCTCTCCAGGCCTCGCGCATAATAACACGGCAGCATTGGAAACGGCGTTTACATGCAAACAAATACATTCAAATACAAAGCACTCTAAACTATTCGCATCGTCAATGTACTGCAGTGCTCAGCCTCTTTAGCAATAAAAACGTACATTTGTATACGTAGATGAGAAAATTATTTTTACAGCAATGAAGTAAAATGACTTACTTTATAACTACTCCGAGAATTTTAAGATCTGGGAGTGAATTTTTTATCTAATTATCCCCTTACAGCGTAACTAAGTCTGCCAAAGTAAAAATACGACTAAATTTCCTACTGCTTTCTAATTCCTAATTGCATCGCTGGAAAGTACTGCTATACATCAAAACTTGATTGGAAGTTAAAAATCTCTTAAAATCTTAAATTTAATGCTAAAAGCAGTTACTAAATCAAGTTCTTAAAATTGTTACTCCTCTATTGCTTAACTTACAAATAGTGCTGAGGGCGACCACTTTTAAGACCACGGATCCGATTCTCAAAGCTCCCAACTAATTTTCGGCCCCAGAAGTAATTTTGAAATAATGTTCTATCGATTGATGACATTTTTCCGTTCCAACTAGCCTAATATGTTTCTTAATTTTGTATAGTTTTCAGTGTTTAAGCTGACAATGTGTTCGTAAAATAGTTTTCGTGCCGAAATGTTTCCGGACGTTCTGAGAAACGCACACCAGGCCCAACGACGAAGCATCTCGAAGAGTTGACGAGAGTTCAAACTCTGTAAATCTCGTGCATCGACTCGACTGTCGTGCATTTCATGAGCTCTCGGCGACCCTTGTGCACTCTCGGTAAGTCTCGAGCACTCTCGGCGACCCTCGTGCACTCTCGGTGAGTCTCGAACGCTCCCGGCGAATATCGTACGCTCTTGATGACTCTTGCACGTGAAATTTCATTTAAATCGATGGACCCTCGTTTGTTCCCAAACTCGCAAGCTCTCTCGTGGACTCTCATTCGAACTGTTGCCTTTGTCTTGCTTTTTACTCTTACCCTGTACACTCTCGTTCCCTGAGAGTTTGAACTCTCTTCAACTCTAGTTTAATTGAGAATATAATTTTACATACGGTAACTCCTAAACATCTCCCAATTGTTGAGATGTGCGTGTGCCAACCCTTTTAAAATTGAATATGCAAAGACAGCGCTCATTCCATAAAACAACATGGAAAATTCACCGTCCTAAATCCCATATGTTTGGCACAAGAATTACAATTTTAGGGGTGTTTACACGATAACAACACGACTTTATCGTTTTATCGTTAAGCGTCAGTTTTTACTGTTTTAGGAGTACTTCTATTAAAGCTTTTAATTAAAAGGGATTTGCTGAAGCAAAGACATTACAGAGAGATTTAAGGTCCGACGTTTCGGAGTCATCTTGACTCCATTATCAAGAGAAAAAATCAGTTTGTGAAAGCGTTCACAGAAAACAAACTGTGAGTTTCATTCTGAAGGAAAATGGTTGAAATTAGAAGAATTGTGAAAACGAAACCTCCTGCCGCGTTTACATGGAACCGAAATTTGAATCTTATTCCTGTACAACTGTCAGTGTGAACTCGCACCGACGTGAAATTTGCACCGTTTTCACGTGATCGAATACAGAGCTTAGATGAACTCGTACATGGTTTGAAATTCGTACCGGTATCATATGAACACCGCTGGAGTCACTTCACTTCAATTATGGGAATAACTACAGAGAAATGAACATCGTTAAATCTCTTGTTAGATGTCAACTTCTCTACTGTTTCCATCGTAGTTTTCATAAACTTCCTCCTTAAAACGAGGCAATTTTGGAAGAATTCCAATAGGAGTTCATGCCAATGAGCTGCAGGCAAACAAATCCCAGAAATCACTGAAGGCGAGAGGCATGCGCTACTAGCACTGACCGCTGTTCTTTTGTATCCTGCTTGTAGTTTCCATTCCTAATCGAGCAAGCGCCATTTGACCTCTCAGTCTCATAAGTTCCCAGTAAATCTCGGTCACTGGTAAACAAAAGATTAGAAATAGTAAGATGATTCGTTGAAACGTTTGAGTTTATATTTCTATAATCAGTGGATCAACAGTCTCCACTTAAATTGGTCGCAATTAAAGATTTTATCGACAGACTCAAAAGTCCTTGTAGAGCACAATAGAGAGCACAACTGGAAAGTTGCTCACAGTAACTTGCAGCTGAATGGTCACACTTTAAGATTTTATACAGAGGCTCAAAAGTTAGAAGTAACTGGTCAAACAGTACCACATGAAAGTACGGCTCAGCAGATCTCGTTTGTACGGTTACAATTTATGTCACCGTCTCAAAGTTTACTTAGATCCACCTTGTACGACTTAAAAAAGAGCACTCGGGCACCAAACAGAAGTTCTCTCTTTCATGTGAATGGCTTTAAATCAACTGTACAAGATACAGGAAAACTGAATCTAAGTAAAACTGTAAAATACAGGAAAACTAGCACATACCGTCCGCCTTCACCAGTCCTTGCTGAATGTAACGCACGTAGGTGTAAAAATCACAAACCGCTACAATCTGAAAATAATTTATAGAGAAGCAGGTGAATGTTGCAGTTTCGGGAATTCAGGAAACTTCTGAAAATGTCCAATGATTACCAAGGGTGAACGTGTCCGAAAATACATGGACGTGTTCCCGCAAATACAGTTCACTGGTTTAATGGCCTTAGCTCCCACGAGTCCCCTGTAGCTCAGTGGTAGAGCATCCGAACTAGTAATTGGAAGGTCTTAAGGTCCGAGTATGCCTGTGTCACTTACTGAATAATACATCATTCTCATCACCAGGCTTAAGGTATACCATCACATTTATTCCACTGCGCAGATGCCACACATTGGCATTTATTAACTGTTATACACAGTAGTGGTCTCATTCGCTCAGTAGCCTTTCAGAGAATCACGCCGACCACACGCTGGCACTGAGGGTGGTCACAGCCAAGGTTCGTTACGTCCTCAGTGCTTCTTTAATGTCCCCAAATTGGAGACGGGACAGCCATTTCTTCGTATGATTGTCAAAGCACAGACAGCCCCTTCTCCTCAGTTATTTAGACAATGAGTAAGGGGTTTAAACCCACGACCTCCCGCTCGGCACTCTGGTGCACTTTTGGAGGTGGACTGACTTACACACATGTATTGCTCGAAAGGAGAAATACATGTACAGTCAAGTCTTCTAGGCCCGTAGTGTACATGAATGTCTGAAATCAACGTCCCACATTTGCAGTCTTTAGACGTGCCCGTTATGCGAGAGTTAGCTAGTAACATTCCTAGTTTTTATTTTGCTTTACCAACCAAAACTACTTATAATTATATATGTTCTTTAAATCTTACCCTAACTCTACTGTTCCGACTGAGGTTATACCAATCCCCTTTTTCTGATAACTTAACACGGTGAAGGCAGAGCCGAGATGTCCCAGTTAATGCACATTTTCTGAACGAACAAAAGAAAAAAAATTAAACATTAAAAATCATAACAGTCGTCACCATGTTGTTATCACTGTCATTGTCATTTTCATCACCACCAACATTATCATAATCACCATCACCATCATCAACATAGTTTCTAGACATTGTAACCAATACCATCACCATTACCACAACCACCACCACCACCACATCATCATCATCATCATCATCATCATCATCATAGCAAGCATTTCAGTTAGGGTTTTGTGCATTTTTCGCAGTTTGAAAACGTGTTCAAAAAGTCAACCGACATCGTCATTATCATCATCATGAGTCCAGTGGCTATCTATAGCTGTACACTCCACCCAGTTTGTCAAGCCCGTCTGCATATCCTTCAATTTTTTTGCGACCATCTCACATAGCTGAATATAATTGCACTTAGCTACATGTACATTGTCACATACCTAAACACTGGTTTATCAGTGAATGTCTCCATCATCAGAGTATTGTTTTCAATCGCACTGTGCACTGCTAGACCAAGCTGAACAAACAGAAATAAGTAAATATCAGTTTCAACTTTAAACTACATGTATGTGACTTCAGCTACTTGTCAATCTTGATCACTGAAATTCTATGAAAAAAGGAGCTGCTCGTATATTTTCCAGAAATCGCCACCATTGTTCATTAGCAATAAAATAATGCTCTCACATATTTAAGAATTTGCCCAAAGGTGTGGCAACAACATTACCCTGCAACTAAAGAAAAGCTGTTCAATACAGTGTATATATATATATTTTAACCTTTTAAGACCTAACAGTGATCTGCATCAAATTTCTCTTTGAAATATCAATGCTTATTCAACCCCTGAGGTCATGAGTGAGAATTAAGGGTATGATCACCTAAGGCAATTTTGTTGATATTTTAATAGGGACAGGATAGGATAACTTGTTCTCTGATATTAGGGGTTAAAGAGTTAAACAGAGAAAAATCAACCAAGTGCTCACAGCTTGGCTAATTGAGATGCAGGGTACATATTACTTAATGGCCATACTATACCTAAGAACAAAGATTTCTACCTCTTTGTTGGGAAAGCTCAAGCATGGTCCTACATCTTCCTTGTAAATTCTGGCTAGAAATGGCTGATCATGGGAAACAGAACGTTCATCCATCCACTGTAGGAATTCACGGAAAAGGATGACATCCACCTGGAAACATGAAAGAGGAAAGGGGTGGAGAATGAAGAATATTTTATTACAAAATGTACTCAAATATCAACTAACAACACCAACAAAAAGAAAAAGTGCCTTAATACAATACATGATACATGTTTAACGTAAATTAATGTAAATTATTATTAAACAGCATTGAAAAAGAGTGACACAAACCATTTGATTTTCCATGTTTAATCATGGTAAGAGCTCATGCTGTTAATCTTCTTTATTCTAAAGAAAAACTGTTCAAGGCTGCTACTACAAAGTTTTATAAACGAGAACTTTCTATTGGTATTATAAAGTGTTTTCAAGAAATTCCATTTTCAGGATAAATAGAATTATAGAATACATTAATTCTGCTCCAAATGCCAGAAAGAATGGAATGAACAAATAAAGTAAAGCACTTCCTTTAAATAGTAAATTGATATTCAATTCCTAGACAGGACAAGTGGCATACAGCGTAGCACATTAGACACAACAATTAACTCAGTTTACATAAAACTACATTGTACAACACACTTTACCAACCTCAGGTTCATCTGATAGACCATCCTTCTGTTGATGTGACCCCTCCAAGCCAGGTCTATTAAACCTTGCCACTACGGCATCGCAATCATAAGAACCACATTCTGCACATGGACTAAGATGTTCAGTGCTGTGCCGTCGAAATCCCAATCCTCTTGATTGACCAGGTGTTGATGTCGATGTTAACACCAACTGTTTCAGAGCAGTCACCTCTGCTTGTAGTACCTCTACCTATTAACACAACATTAATAAAATTATTTAATGTGCATTCTCACATTCTTCACCACTGCAATCAAGAAAATAAAAATTAACTACAACTTCAAGAGTTCAACACGGCGGAAGTGATATGTCTGAATCAACTCTCAAACTTGTGCCACAAGTTCAGCTGTTTGTTTTGCATTAACTGGCAGAAGTGCTGCATCGATTAAAGCATCACATTTCTGCTGTATCAAATCACATGCCTACATTACACAAATATATGAAGATTGAATTTTCATGCCAAAGTAATACAATATGGTGACTTTGCAAAGACGAAATGCATGCAAAATAGAATCCAATTCAATGTTTGAATCAACAGTCAAACTTCTGCTGAACTTCTGATGCACTCAATTATTTTATTGATCTAAAATCTCCACAGCAGAAATGTGACATTTAACACCAGGCCTACAATTCTTGAAGTCATGGCATAAACTTAGCTCAAGCAGGACCTTAATGCTCACAAGTATTCATGAACAGACCTGAGAGTAGCCCCTTTCCTAATCAATTATCATTGTGTTCATGTATACAGGCAAACCCACTTAGCTTGTTGAAAACAGTTGATAGTTGCAGTCCTGCAATCTCACTGTAAGAAATTTACTAATCTCACTGTAAGCCATTAATTACCAACCTTGTTGTTGGCTTCTTTGAATCTCTTTTCTGCTGCAGCCTGTTTTACTTTTGCTGCTCGTACCATGGCATGTGCCTCCTGATGGAAACAATGAAGTATATGTAAATTATTGAGAGCATTAAGGTGGCCGAACACAGTTTGCGCGCGCTTTACAGATTCTGTTAGTGATGCTATTAAGCGCGCGCTAGGGTTGTGGTAAGCAAATACTATCGACCACTCGATTTTATACCAAAAGGTAAGTTTTGCTCTTAAAATAACTTAGTTTCTTGTTTGTGAATCCTTCTTCATTTATCGCCGAACAAAGAAATTGAGTTCACAATGAGCTAAGCCTTTTTGTACGCCTTTCATCTTTCTGAGAAACCCTAATTAAAAGCCACGCATGCGCATTTGAACAAAAAATTGTGACTGGTTATTTTAATGGAAATAAACTGTTTTCTAAGGAACCGCTCATTAGAATTTCGTGAAATTTGACAAAACAGTAGTTTTCTAAAAGCGTAACTTGCATACAAAGCAAAAACAAAATCTAACAGAGGGTATCTTCAAAAAACATTAAAGTGCAAAACCAACATTTACAGGAGATCTGTCTGTTAAAATTACATGAAAGCAGCATCGCTATGTCAGTATTTTGTGGATTTTTCTGGATACAAAATATGGAAAAAATCTAACGAGTACATTTTCTAAAAATTAAGAAAAACCATTATTTGTGGACGGTTAATAGCTTACTGCGTTGCCATGGCGACCGCACCTTGTTCACCAAGAAGTATCAAAATTTATTCCTTCTTAGTTAATCTTGCACCATGCTAATTTCGGGTACTCAGAAGTACGTAGTTTTCAAATAATGTTAACTAACAACTGTGTAATGGAAAAACTGTGTTCGGCCACCTTAAGCTGAGAGAGAAAATGTTTCTGTTAATGTAGTTGAACAAACAATGCATACACTGAAAGTCAATATCTATGTTCAATCTAAATCAAGACCCCCACTCTTTCCTCCCCCTCTCTTCCCTCCCCCGCTCTCCTCTCCCCCTTCCCCACCCTATGACACAACAGATTATGTACCAGCCCCAATCATAGTGGCGATAACACAACCAAATTGTTTCATGATGGGTTACTAACAAAAACTGTAGTTAAGCAAGAGTGATGTCCCCCAGCCTGTGACTTGAAAGCAGTACAGTTTTACCATCCCTTTATGAGATACACAATACAACGTGTATTATTGCATTATGCTGAATGCTTCTCGAAAATAATATAAATTTCCTGAACAAACCTGAAATAAACTCGCTGTTAAATCCTCTAACTCAGCCTCCAACTCATTTCTCACTCTGGACAGCTTCTCACACTGTTCATCTTTAAGCTTGAGTTCCTGCATGACAAAACAAGTTGATCAATGTAACTAAATTAACACTACAACAATTCAGCCTTCCCAGAGAGATGACACACAGTTTCATACTATCCCATAAAGAATGTTGTCTGAGAAAGAAGAATTTACAGAAATAAACTGTAAGTTAAGTAAGACCAGGCTGTGAAAATGAATGTTATGAAGGTGTAAAGAGCAATTTAGATGGTACAACTTTTGCTTACAACTGTCAGAGCTGTCATTAAGGGCTGTAACCTGTAACACCTTTTACAGCTGAATACCTGTGAAAAACCTTAATGTTACAGGTGATCTAATGACTGTTGTAGGTTTGTTTACTCAGAAAGCAGCAAGATTGTCACAGGTATGAAGCTCGATGTAACATGTGGATGAAAACGTGATGACAGCCATGACTACAGTATGCAACTTTTGTAGCATGCCTCCTCACATCATGAAACAAAAACTTATACAACTTGTTATTCAAAATTACTTTTAACTTAAACTAGTACTATAGTATGTGGCAAGTGGTACAAGTAGGTTTAACCCTATCAAGGCTGGACTTTTTTGGCCTTCTCAGGCTGGTGGAGGGGGGAAATATCTTCTGAAGAAAATATTTTCTCTACAAACCCATGGAGGCCACAGTAAACTGGCTCACCTCCTGGGCCTTCTTCAGCTCTTCTTGCAACCTTTCAAAAGCTTGTGCTTTCACTTCTTCACGGCTTGGGGATGTTGGAGCACGATCTCTAAATTCATTGACAAGTTCTTGACTATTATAACCATTGTTCAAAGGGCTAAAAGAAAGATATTACACAGCATTGTTGAATCCATCCATCCATTCCTACATGCATGTGCATGCATAATAAATTACCTTCAGAAAACAAGACAATAATGATATTTGCAAATATGTAATAAATGTGATTGGTATATTTAAGCCTGGTGAATAAATGAGAATGATGTATTATTCAAAGAATGACGGCATACTCAGAAAAAAGGAAATCCAAGAGCACTTGGATATTCCATCACCTTTATTACATAATTTGCGCAAATGCCACACACTGACATTCCAATCCAAGCAGTATGTTGCAGGTTAGTTCCCACGAGTCTCTGTAGCTCAGTGGTAGAGCATCCAAACTAGCAATCTGAACTGTCTTAGGGTTCAACTCCTGATACTAGAGCATCCAAACTAGCAATCTGAACTGTCTTAGGTTCAACTCCTGATACTAGCACTCCGATTTCCATTTTTCTGAGTATGCCTGTCTCTTTCACTGAATAATACATCATTCTCAATAATGATATATAGGTCTACCAAGATAAACAAGACCAGTAATTTTCATTTAAGAAATAAAACATCAGTTTCCATGTCCTTACATGTGTATACAATGTACATGTAGTTCGGATAAAGATTGTAGTAGGTCATTTCATCAGATCATAGTATGTTATTTTCAGTAAATCCCCCCCCCAAAAAAAAAAAACCAAAACAAAAACAAAAACAAAAACAAAACAAGTTATGGTGTTCATATCATTTACTAGATGTATGATAGACAAAGAGAGGAGGGAGTGTTAAAATAGGCTGTTACAAATTTTCCGGTGAGGCCTGGGTCAAGCCAAAACAAAGAGAAACAGCAATCATTTCGTAGACAAAACATTAGAAAGGAAAAAAAAAAAACTACACTAACAGCTAATTTTAAGTAAAAAAGAAATATTCATTCTAGAAAGCGTAGGTGGGATTTATGAGTAGCAAGAAATGAAAAGAATGTTAAGCTTATATTAGATCACTTCCTCAATAATATTGTGGGTCAAGGTACATGCAAGTACTTTTCAAAATAATTATCTTTTATGCATATATGCAAAGCATACTAAGAAAAGAACGAAGCTACAAGAGATATTAATAAAAAAAGATGGGAAAATCAAGTGAAATTATTCATTCTAGAAAAAGTAGGTGCGATTACAAACAAATAAAAATTATTAAAATGTTAGGCTTATATATCACTTCCTCAATAAACTACTTCCTTCTGGTGCAGATCGTATCAAAACATAGCTACATGTTGCACTTTCCAAAATATCTCTCATGACTAAAGCAACAAATTAAAACATGCCAACAAAAAAACTTTTGCCAAGGTAAATTTATAATCAAAATTAAAAAGACCAAGAACTAAACTTGAAGGCAACAATCTCAATCAAATAAAATTACTTTTTCTAGAAACAGCTTTCAAAACAACTGAAATGGTCACACCATATACTTCGGCAGTGACAAGACTTCCTGTATATATATATATATATATATATGGATCATGGTCATACGCTACAATGAATGGCACTTTCAGTTTCCCAGAATTTTTTTTTATAGGGCTACTTGTTTGTAAATCTTGTATATAGGAAGCATGCAGTTCAAATCGATTTAAACAATTATACAGTTGATAAAAACCAATATAATAATCAAAGACTTGTCCTACCTTCCATCGACCATCATCTTAACATCAGAATCACTTGAATTCGAAACACCGTTGGGCGAAGGGGACCTAGATCGTTCTTTGTTTGTAAGAGGAGTCCTTGATCGCTCTCTTGCTCTGTTGTAATGTAGATTGGAAGCATTGCTACACGTCCTTTGTCGGACACCCGCCCCAGATATATCAGGCTCGCTTGAAGTTCGCTTGAATATCGCGTCAGGCGACAGAAAACTCGAATCAGTCAGTACCTCCGTCATAAGTCAAATGCCACAAGTTAACAAACTATACGAACAAACGCAGTGAATTAAAACTCCAACTCCTGGTTCCGTCAATAACACGGTGGTGTGAATCGATTCTAGAGTCTTCTCATGGTAAATTAATAGAGGCCAGTATTTTGCATAGAACCGCAACGATCTTCAGATTATCGAATTCAAAAATAATTCATGAGCAAAGAAGCCGGTCCCTTGGTGCGTTCACGTCGCAAAGTCGGCTAGTCAACAAATCGAAGACCAAAACAACACTTTTCGATGGCCAAATGCTTACAACAGATTTCCAATCGAAGCACAACACATCAACCCCTACCCTATATCAAAACACCGCTGAATCAATAACCGAAATTACGGAGTCCAAAGCGATGTCTCCGGTAGATGCGGTAAGTTCGTGACATCCGATATTTGTGGAATGGAATAAGGACGTGGAACACAATATGCTGCCCGGTTTTGTGGCAGATGAATTACTTGTCTTACCTACGGCGCTGTTATGTAAATTAGATGTTCAAAAGTCCAGCTGTCCATTCACATTCCGGCCAGATTCAACGTAAAAGCCATTATAACCACTTGCTTCCAATATTACTAATATTCCAAATGATTGCGTGTTTGGGCAAGAAAATGACAGGCGCGGTGTCGAGCCCAGTCTCCCGTCAGCACTTAGCAATAAACAGAACAGCAGGGGAGGGGCTAGTCTTCTTTGCAGCCGCTCGGGCCGTTGTCACGGGACGGGGAGCGTTGCGTGACTCGACGGCTGCAAAGGAGACTAGGGAGGGGTGGGAACAACCCAGCATCCCCAAGCTTTTTACAATAACTGTTAAAAGTCCCGCGCGCTGATTGGCTCGTAGCTATTGTGAATTTAACAAATCAACGGCAAATTTCTATGGTCTATTACTCTTAAGTACGGTGCCTACTATTGTTACTGCGCATACGTTCTGCGCATCTCAAGATACTCGGGTTTCCTATGGGTGGTGCCTACTAACACAGGGATATTTTTGCGTGGTTTAAATCTATGCGGAGAAAGCAGAACTTACCAAATGCTCTTGGTATCTCAAAAGAAAATTGGGGGTAACCATGCATTTTTCAGAGGTAATTAAGGGTCAATTTAGGAAAAAATCCTATACATTGCTTTATATTTTAAGCAAGTCCAAGCAACAACCGTGGACGATAATCCTGCTGGTATACGTTGGATCAATTGTTGATCTGATCGGCTTAACAAATACAAATAATAAAAGAAGCAGAGACCGATACAACGTAGAATTACAGTTTAAAGTTTACTATATTTCGGCTGGCCAAACCAGCCTTCTTCAGGTATAATGAAAATTTACATTGGGACATACGCTTATATAGCTGGCAAATATTTGCGAAGAAGGCTGGTTTGGCCAGCCGAAATATAGTAACCTTTAAACCGTAATTCTACGTTGTATCGGTCTCTGCTTCTTTATATTTTAGCGTTTTTTAGAGATATTGTTGCTTAATTTTCTCTGAAAAATGCGTGGTTACCCCCAATTTTCTTTTTGGATTTCAATAGCCCTTGCTAAGATCTGCTTTTCCCGCATAGTCATAAACCGCACAAAAATACTTCGGTATCAGTAGGCACCGTCCTTAAAAGACCTTAAAATGACGCCATAAAATGTTCAAAACCTGGCAGTGGTTTGTCCACTTTTCCTCCTCCCCCTCCTTTCCCCCCCACTCCCCCTTCCCCTTTGGAAGGCCTGATACCCAGGGACCGGTTGTTTCGAAAATCCGCGATTAAAAATTAACCGAGGCTTTCTTATTGCAAATGGTAAAGAAAAGTCTAAGTTAAAACTAAAGGACAAAAATCTTTTTGAAGAATCTTTATTGATTGGTAATCAAACTTGAATCAAAATTCACGTCAACCCAGGATTAGTTTAATCGGGCTTTGAGCGACGGGTCCCAGGTTACTAAGCGGTCAACCTGTGTTATCAAAGCGTCACTTCTATTCCCCGATGGTGACGGCTTAATACAGGTTCGACTGTACTTCCTATAGCCGGATGTAGGAATGTTTTCTGGAGATCGGCTGTTGAAACATAAAGCTCTATTAAGGCTAAAAATCTTCTTGTAACCATCACCCTTTAATTATTTTTCAGCACGATTTTAAAATGAATCACTGACATGTGTATAAAGCGGCTATAGAACAAACAAGGAACCTTTCCAAGGCATCGCAACTGGAAAAAGAAAACTTATGTTTAAAACATTACGTTGGAACTAACAAATGCGGCGTCTATAGATCAGCCTGTTTTATGGAATGTTAATAAGGTCCGCAATATTCCGCAACTTCCTCCACTCTGCATCCCTCCCAGCAGCATTCTTCATGATAATTTGTCATCTGACTTTCAGCGGCTTCAGATTCTCTTCTCGTTAATCTCTTGAGAAAGCTCTTGGCTTCTAACTCTGATTTCACCAAGTCTGAAACACGGATATACAAAAAAAGAAAGAAATGGTTTTTGAGCTATCGATCGCATCTATACCAAGCATCGAATGGAAACTTTTCTGTATATGTAGAGCCTGAAGATGGATTCATGAAGCACGTTTAAGTAAGATGAATCCTAGGTATTGTAACTAGCTAAACGATACTTGCACAGGGAAAATTGTTCCTTGCAATTGTACTACGAATCCGGCTTTTATCCCTTAAGGCTTAATTTCGGCCAAAAATACTGATTCTGCAAGAACTTTGCGTTTTATTAAACTACCACTAGTTCTCAGTAAACGTACATTTTTATACCGCTTTCTCAGCTCAAAATTTCGTGAACTTTTTCGCTTAGGCGATTCCAATGAGGTTTAGTTTTACTGTTTTCACTCTGTAAACCATTCCCCTTAAAATCTCTTTGGAATTGCTTTGAATCTACTCAAAAACATCTACACCAAGACAAAAATGGACGCCCGAAAGAGTTCAGGTGACCGCTAGCAATGAGCAATGTTTTATTCCAAAAGGAGTCGTAATTTTTCCTTTAAATACGAAACGTTTTTCTCCCGTACAAAACCTTAAATCTGCTATTGCCAACGGTTATCTTGACGTTCAAATTGCTCATTACAAAGTTAGAGCTTGGGCTACCTGTGGTCTGATCAAATTGAAATCTTTCAAATCATATCTTACATTTAATTACAGGATAGTGATGGCCTGCCTTATCGATTTCCCAGTAAGTTTTTTTTTTTAGGTCAACACACGGAGAAGGTACCAATCATTCGACCAACGATTGTGAGGCGTCTTGAAAGAAAAGCCAGTATTGGATCACACATTATCGGTTGTTGAGAATTTGAACGAGAATTTAGTTAAAACTCTCGATGAGTGGATTGCTCAAAAAACAAGAGAAAATAATGTCAGAAACGGAATACAGGATACAGAAACGGCTCAAAGGCCCACACTGTAACCCAACGATCTAAAAACTTAATTTTTATGTTCAATTGGCGAAAAAAATCGACCTCTATCACGACAGAACGATCGCGTTTCACTGAGTTCAGTGAAAGCTCGACTAGATCGTTGACGACGCTTCGCGGCGACCAGGGTAAGATAACCCGGATTAGCTGAATGTTCGGCTACTAAAGCGATAACCCGGATTACTGAATGTTCTAAAAGATAACACTGTTAATAATGAATGTTCTACTAGATAACCTAGATTTACTGAATGTGCAATTCAGATAACCTCCAACTGAAAAACAAAACAAAACAAAAAAACAAACAAACAAAAAAAAAAACAAAAAAAAAAAGCAAAACGAGTTTCCTTACCTTCTTTTCCTATACTCCTTTTACGAACAAAAAATGAAGAACAGTACTTTTCCAAAACGGCCTCAAATTGATGACGATCCCAGCACGCTTTGAAATTATACTGTTTGGCAGATATCAGATGTGCATGAAAAGTAAGCAGAATGCTTACCAGAAGAAAGAATTTCAAACAGCATGCCATGATTCTAGGAGAAAGGAGAAACACAACAAAGTAAGTGTTTAAAAGAAAAACTGTTTCTTGTCCTTCCGGGTCTGGTTGTTCGAAAGCCGATTAAAAATCAACCGAGGTTTTATCTCGATTATTGTAAATGTTTTCAAAAGCTGATTTTAAGCTAATAGTAAAGAAATGTCTAAGTCAAAAATTAAACTAATGGAAGAAATCTTTTGAAGAATCTTTATTGGTTAGCAATTCAACTTGAATCAAACTTCACGTTAGGCCAGGATTAGCTCAATCGGGTTTTGAACAATTGAGCCGTGATGGTAAACCCCCAGACCACCCTGGAAGGAAATACACCTCCTAGCAAGACTTGTTCCTTTCCACTAACTCACATTTTAAAACTAAAGTAACTGTTAATCTGGCTAGAACTGATCACACACCTCAGGGCACAGAGTTCATCATCAACTACCACCAAATTAGCATGCCGTGGTCCTCATTGCAAATGGAGGCACGTCAATCCAATCATTATATACAATTAACTGGAGAAATCTGCATTTATGAGCTCTCGGAAGTTTTCAACTGTACACATACAGCTATATTGCGCTATTGTTTTCCATTTCCCCCTCTCCCGTCGTCTGATGAATGCCTGTTTTTTGTTGTTGTTGTTGTTGTTTTCTTTGTTTTGTTTTGTTATGTCCGCAATTTGTCCCTTCTCTCCGGGATCCTTACAGGCCCCAATCCCCCTTCCTGAACTCTCACACCACTCACCCACTCCACCCTAAAATACAGCATGATATCTTAAGTCATAGTCAGTTTAGTATCGACGGCTATATTCCCATCGTTTACGATCACAGCCCATTCACTCTTGATTGCATCTGAATTTAAACGTGAAAATATCATGCAACACGAGATTTTCATTCTCAGTTTGTGAAAAAACACTGAAAACCAATCAACAACTGAAACGACATCATGTCCAAAAAGAACGTTTTGAACGTCGCACATCCATCCTCATCCTCATCCTCAAAAGTAATTATAAAGACTATCACGGCAAGACGTTTTACAAGAAAATAATGCTCACTGGTTCCTCTTTTCATAACTGTCAGCATTTGTGAATAAAGCCATAGCTTCATCGTAACGACTCGTAGGGTTAAACCATAAATATAAACAACAACAACAACAACAACAACATGATAATTGTTACGATTCTACAGATGGACTCACCAGGCCAATTTAACGTCCCAAGTGTCTCCAATTATGCGTACAACTTTAAACTATAGCTTATTATGCTTTACGATATCTGCCTTTCCACCACACAGGTAGTCAAGATAAATCATTATAATGTTTGTCAACCATATCGGACATAGAATGATCGGGTGCCAGTTGATGCTTTAAGCAGATCTTTTCAAGAAACTTCTGCTGCCAATGTATATATATATAGAATCGCACGTCCAAGTATGCGGACCATCAAGTTACGGTATTATTTGCCAATTGGCAATCTTAGGGCTTTACTGGTTAAGCCAAATTTCTCAGTAATCATTCTCAGAACGGATCATCCGTTTATTGAGCCGGTCTGGATGGGGTTTAGCTGATAACTGAGAATTGGCCAAAATTTTAAACGCCGCGTTAATTTAAAGCTGATAGCTAAAAGGAGGCCCTAAAACTTTACCGAAACCGTTTACTTGCTGAATGGTTACGAGGCCAGACTGTAAAAAATCGTTCCGTTGGCCTAAAGCCTATATGTCGCCGATTTTAGTCGCGTCGAATCACTGATCAATTCAATAACAACCGCGGAATCGAATCTGCTCTCTCCGCAACCCTTTAGGTCATCCATCCTGAAAGTTAAGTCAGTGTTACACCCGTTGTTCGTTGTCAGCTGAGAGTTTTTGTTGTTTGAGGGGGGAGGGGAGAGAGGTGTTGCATTCCACGCGACTAAACTCAGCGGCGTATAAAGAAGCCGAGGAAAAATATAAATTGGCTTTAAAAGTAATTCCTATAATCTCCAGGAATCAGCTTCCGTGAACTGCCACTTTTCCGTCTAGTTTAATTCAATGCGGTAAGCAAAAGACCACCTACGAATTTTTCTAAAATTTTAAATTTCAGCTCCAAAAAGATTCCACTGATACTGAAGGAAGGCAAAATGTTTAAATTGGATGATTATATCTACCCTGAAGCGAAGACAACAATCAGTAAATTAGAAGCTTTCCCCTGCTGTTAACACCTCACTAACAGAGCTTTTCTCTTCCTGTTGGAGTAAAAGACGCCCTGGTCGCATGCTTCTCACGGCTTTGAGACACATTTTCCTCAAGCACTGCGGTTTTTGTGTCTAAGCTTCCAAAATTGTACGTGGGTGGTAAGTCGGTTGTTTTTTTCGTACGCCAGTGCAGCATGGCCGCCTTGTCTCTCAACTATTCATCACAGAGATACCTATAGTGCTTAAAATACCCCTTGTGAAAATCTTTCGTACAGATAAGGTGCATGAAATACTACACTAAGTAGATGCGAAACTGCAAGGAAGCCATGTAGAACTCATAAGATCAAAAATATTGCACTAAATAAGTCAGATTAAAAGGCAAATAAATAAGCTTAAATAGCTATATTAATCCCCACCGAGAGTGAACCCCAGCAAGCTACGAAATGTCCCTTTTAGTTAAGTATGTTTTTATCTCCCCCGTGTGATTCCATTAATCCATTCAAATAAAAGCTTTTCAAATGTATTTTTTTAACGTACTGTTCTGTTGTTCTGTTTATCATTTCAGCTTTTTTGACAAATGAAACAAGGGATTTTCTAGACTTTACAGTTTGAGCTCTTGAATTTCACTCTGTTTTTAATTCCTATTTCTGACAAACTTCACGATTTTATGTGGTCTCCTCTGAGCCATTTTCTTTGTTAGTCGATTTTCTTGTCAGTTTACTCTGAACAGAAAATAGACCAATAGTTTACAAAGCAAAATTCAAAATAGAAGTAAACGTGGTACTATCAGTCTTCTTCTTTTTGTTGTTGTTGTTGTTTTAGAAAAGACACTCCACTGATTGCGTACGTCATGTCTCTCGCTATTGTAGTAATTCAATTTCTCTAATATTTTCTGATGCCTGTGGTTTACCGACGCCACGCCATATCATAAATAAAAGTTATTCTTTTTGAATAACTGCTTCATTAACCCACTGTTTATTCCTTTCGCCAGTTACTTGGCCGTAATGACAGACTGACAGCTTTGGCGTCAAAAACATTCTATGAAGCGAGACTAATTTATTGGGCAAACTGACTCGCTCCCATCAGCTAAATGATCTAAAATAATGACGGTTTGAAGAAAGATCTCTCCATTATTCGCGTTCTTATTCAGTAGCACATTCATTCTCTCCGCCTTACAAAACCCTTCTTCCATGATTTCCTGATGATTTCATGATTTACTGATGATTTCACTTTGTCATGGTTGAGATTAAATTATCACATTTTCTACAACAAAGGCAACCGGTAAATGGGTCTTTGCGCTGCTTTGAACAAAAAGCCCATCTTTTGTTTTCGAACAATGTCAGGTTTTCAGTTCGTTGCTTTTTTGCGCCAGCTCGAGTCAGTTGAGAGTTTATCTTTGTTCTACCATAACCGAATGACAGTCTCTTCAAAGAAGGATTTTGCAACAGACAGACAGCTGTTTGTATTCATGGCCAGCTGAAAACATGTCTGTTTCAACAGGGTATATTATAGTTTTTAGGAAATTGAACATTCGGTCTACCCGAAGTTACAGTAAGTTATAACTTTCTTTATGAGCGTTTTAAACGAGTAAAATGACTGGAATTAATTAAAACCAAAAACGTTCGATTTTTAGGAACACGTCTACACAATTAAGCCTAGCTTTACTATATGCAACAAAATGACTCTTAGATCGCTAAATTTAATTAATGCAAACTTAAAGAAGGGCTAGTCGAGATTGACGATACACACTTAATTCGTAAGTGTAAAATGTGGTAACGAGATAAAAATTTAACCCAATGTTCCTTAAATCCATGATATGAGAAGAAATCGAGCGTGCCCTCATAAGATTTTAAAATAACCCTTGTGAACATGACTTGTGGGTTTTCGAAAATTAAAAAGGTACATTAGAGGGTTGTTCATCAACAGAAACGAAATCTACCTCTCTACAATGAAGCGATAAGTACCTTGTTTTTGGCTGCTCCGAAAGGTTAAAGGAAAGAGGCGTCTACCGGGATCCCTTTCAAAAGATTAAGCAATTTCCGAATTCGCAATTTCTTAAATAATGGTTGGATAAAGCCAGCTTGGTGCAGCCGTCGTCATGGCAATTAAAAGGTGGATTGTGTCGGCTGATAAACTAAGCGCGGGATTAAATTAAATATATAAGGATCGTTTTTAAATGACGGCGGACGCGTTTATGTCAACAAGGATGTATTGTGTGCGTTCGTAAAACAGATTTCAATTCGCAACACATTGTGAGGTTCCGTCATTAAGTTTCCGTAGGTATTGTGTTCAATGTTTTATCACCTGTTTGAGGAAGTTCTGGTCCCTTATAGATCATGGCCTTAATGATCATTTAGATTAGCTAGGACAAAAGATTATCAAGTTTTCCTTGTCCGGATCGTTAAATTAATTACAAAAAGAGCGTCATAAAACGACATTGTTAACGATTTAGCGTGCTCTTAGAATTGTGAAAAAAGTGCGAGCTAACTGCATTTGACTGCATGGTCAATCGTGGTTGATAAGTTTTCATAAATTACAATCATAGTTTGCGCTTCGCCTATTAGCTAATTATAGAGTGAAAACTAAGAAAGCGCTTACATTTATATCGACGCTGTTCGAGGTTAATAACAGAAAATAAAACCTTACAAGAATCTAAAATATCGTTTTCGGTGTCGAAAAAAGAAAGAAAAAAAAAAAAACCACAAACACAATAAAACAATGGTGAGAGGTTCCAGCTGTCTGTTTTCTTCTCTCTCAAAGTATGCTTATTTTCTAACAAGTGACAGCTAAACTGATACCAACCAATGTTTGTGTGGGGAATTTTCGAGGTTTAGAAACAAATAAACTATTGTAAAGGACAAAAAACATTGCCCAAACATTTGGACAAAAAAACAAATATTGTGTTTCTAAAATAGTTTCTCATACGAAAAGCGGCAAAACAGTTTGACCGGAAGAGCTGCAAAGACTGAACTTGAGCAACATTTCAGACAAACCA
Organism: Pavona decussata; assembly: GCF_977016875.1. NCBI lineage: Eukaryota > Metazoa > Cnidaria > Anthozoa > Scleractinia > Agariciidae > Pavona > Pavona decussata. Next base: position 5,054,805 of record NW_028145528.1, on the reverse strand, counting down.
GTTTTCAGCCAACGAGTTCAAAATAGCGCGGTGTTGGTGTTTATACGATTAATGAAACCTCATTGTATTGAAAAGGCTCCTCTTACGGTAGCATTTTTACAAAGGCTCCTCTTACGGTAGCATTTTTACAATGTCATCAAAGGTTATGCGGTTATGAATGAATCGGTTTCCATCTAAACGATATAACAATTCTAAAAGTACAACATTCTTCGACAAAAAATGTTTTATCTCACGAAACAGGAATAGAACTTATTGAAAAATATAAACCGTTCACTCGCCTTTTACAACAGCTTGGCGTTCCTAATGATTACATCCTAATACTCTGACACTTAAATAAAGTTCATTCATTCATTCATTCATTCATTCAGCGTCCTATAACTCCATGAAGACAAGGAAAACAGTTCTTATAAAGTAAACAAAGTGGTTATTATAACAACTGTAGCTTTTTAAGCAAATACACGATCACTACACAAGAAATACGAAAAGTCTTTTTTTTTTTTTGCACTCAATAAATTAACAACAACAACAACAAAAAAACATTACGTATTTCTTGTGTAGAAAAGGAAATATTCTTTTTTTTTACAGTATCTTGAACATTTCTACTTCTTAATTATTTATTTGTGTGATTGGTTACTTTATTTATTTGTTTTTACTAAACCGTTCATATATTTGTTCCTCTTAATTCAATACTCATTGTTTACTTTTTAATATGACACCACGCAATGTTCCAAAATCTCTTCCGCGCGACACCCTTCCATGCAACATTCCTCCATAAATAGGCCATAATTTGTGACAAATTCCCTGGTAGATTTTCGTAGAAAACTTCGCGCCTTTTCTGGAGATTGTAAGATATTCTCATCTGTTCGAGGAAAAACAAAATGAGAAAATGAGGTCAAACCAGAGAAAAACCAGAGCTTGATTATGTGTGATTTTAGCTTTCAAAAGAGACTGCAGTGGAATCCCGAGTTTTCGAACCTCCGGTTGAAATGCAATTTGGTTCCAAAGATCAGGAGTTCGAAAAATCGACGGTGGCATCGAATCACACCTGATTTACAACAATGGTATGTACCATCTTTATTTACAAACAAAAACGGAAATTTTCTTTTATTTACAAACGGACAAAATCCAATACTGCATTGATACATGTGTTAATTTTGGGCGGAACTCTTCGTCTCTTGACTGCATGAATGTAAATTTTTGCAAGGAAGCCAAGAATTAGTTCTAAATATAGGGAGTCGAGGGTTCGAAAAATCGGGGGGGGGGGGGGGGGGGGAAATTACAGTGTCCTACCGAAACAAATCAGGGGAAACGACTTTTGGTTCGGGAAGAAGAATCGGGAATTTCGAAAAATCAGGATTCCACAACAACTTTAAAAAGTAAACTCAACAAGAGCCAACCTACCTGTTAAGATTCTTTTTCTCTTCTTCGTGCAAGAATCATAAAGAAGCTTTTCCACGTTCCATGGAGTTAATTGGCACATCATTTTACGGTCAAACTCATACACCGTTCCTTCGTTTGTTTTGATTTTCTGAGAAGCAGCTACAAATGACCTCTTGTCACAAAATAGAATCACCAATGATATCACTGACAGAACAATAGTTGAAGTAAGGCATGAAGACTTCCTGAAAAACAGAGAAGAGTGTTTAGCCACAGGAAAAATTTTTTGTAGTGAAGGATCTAATCAGCATTAAAAATTGTAGAACAAATAATATAAAAAAAAGAGCAAGGCTGATTTCACGGTCAGGAAAGTATATTTTTCAATATTTCGAAAGACACGGCCTTTATTCTTCAAAGTATGTTTGTACCCTGAAGAAGAAAGGCCGTACCTTTCAAAATATTGGAAAATATACTTCCCTGACCGTGAAATAAGCCTTGCTCTTTTTAGAATTTTTGTTGTTGTTGTTTTGCGCAGCAGCAGGTAGCGAGAGGGGCCTGGTACGAGATAAAAGGAATCCACGTGTTAATCTTATCCAGAAGACCGGGATCTGAGACTGATATACAAAAACCGGTTTCTCTTTTGGCAATAGCCCATTTTTCAGTTTTTTGCTTAGTGACCAATGCTTCGAGTGGGAATTTGTTTTGTTAAAAACCTCAGTGCTTTTCGTAAGTAAATATAAACTAGTTAGCATCAGAACAGCATGGTTTACCTAGAAAAAGCACTGTGGTTTATATCAAAACAAAATCAACTCCAGACACATTTTAACTTAAAGGTTAGGCCCCTAAGCACACAACTGTAATAGGGCAGTCCCGAATTACTAATTTTAATATAAAAGCTTTGCACTTAGCCTCGCTTTCATAATGAGGCTCACAGCAACCCGGAAATGGCCAATTAAAATACTGAATCGAGTAAAGGGACTTTGTCAGCTGGGGCACATGCGCAGTAGAGTCCGGTTGAGACTAATTTACATACAAGTCGTCGCGGGAGTTTTGCTTTTGCACCATTTACAAAAGCTTTCAAAAATATCGCAACATCTTCTGTAAGAAAGTTCGTAGAATAAAAATTTCAGTTAACTTTCCGCAGATGAACGCGATTCAAACAGATGAAAACAGCTCGCTGGAGTCTCCAACGGTATTTGAAAAAGTTGGGCCAACGATTTCAAAGTGCTTCTCATCAAGGCGCGCATGCGCCTTGGGTGACATAGTCCCTTTGAAATACACACCTGTTAATGGTAAGGAACTGAGGTAAAAAGCGTCGTGAAATACTGGGCACGACAAAGTGGATGAGCCCCCGAATTTCCCTGAAAAGAAACGTTGCTAAGCAACGTGACGTGGAACTTTTGAAAATTGGAATATTCGTGAATTTTTGCAGTTTGTTTGATTGGCAAATAAAATCTTTACGAGCACCTTTTATTCAAGAAAGAAAACGTATTTTGGCGGCTTTCAATCAAACGTACGAGACAAAAGATGTCTTTGAGCTCATTTATGGTTTATACCTGGCTCAGTTTGAATGCCTTTATAAGAACTTGCTGATTGAAATAGCACATAAATTTAAATGCACATTGGGATAAAGGCGTATAAACCTTAATTCAAGACTGAAGATTGAAACAACGCCGTGAAAATGAAATAATGATGCAACTTCAATAATAAAACCCTTGAAGTTCTTAAATCTGGGGATGAAAAAAAAATTGCATTTGTAACCGATAAATTGTTTGATACTCGTAGCTGTATGGGCGGAATGAAACCGAAGATAGATACAACCAATTTTAGAAATTGTTTTGGGGTCTGCCGCAGTAAAACGCAAACCTTTGTTCATAGCTTCAAACTGTTTAATATGGAAAGCCATTAATTCTAAAATGTAGGGGTTGCTCGTGCTAGGAACGATATTATGGGGGTATACTTTTTCGGGGGCCGTTAAAAAATGCAGCATTTATACTCGAGCATGTGTAAAAGATGTGGCTCGTAAGATTTTACCGTAAGACTTTGTACGCATGGTTTATCGCTTATTCGCTAGTGGAGTAACATTAATATGATAGATTCTGGTTTGACAAGAGAAAATAAAGGTACATAACTCACATGATGGCGATATGTCCCACAGAGAATCCGCTAATGCCTCACAATGGTGACTGAAATAAGAACAGTGGATCGTTAAACGCGGTTTTGAAGCTCAAGAAAAAAGACGGGAGTTTCATAAAAGACAACCTTATCAATAAGTTGGCGTCCGATTTCACACTGATAACATAGTATAATCGAATTTATACACCTGTTTAACACGTGGGCAAATTGGTGGCGTCCACTAAACGCTGTTAATGATTAGTAATTTGGCATAGAAACTGAGAAATTCAAAAAAAATTGTGTAGGATGTATAAGTTGTCTTCAGGACGCCAAGGTAAAGGAAAGTCGAGAAACCGTTAGAGATGTGTTCAGTTTTTTTGTTTCTTCTCACAATTCATGTTAAGTCAACAAAAAACCGCTGATGATATTGGTTGCAATAAATAAAAGAATTGTGATGTTTCCTTTGTCACTTGCGTGGGATCTTTTATCTGTATTTTTAGCTTAATTGCAATTGCGTCAAAGTGAAAACTAAAACATAAACAACGTTCTTTCATTTTTAGCTCTCAGTTGAATATTTAAAAAAGTTATCTCTTAAATTAACAAACCATTTCAGTTTTTCCACAAAATGCTTCTAATATCTTGTATGTTAATTTGGGTTGAATTTGAATTTTATTTAGTGAGACATTAGAGTTCATTCCCAATTAAGTGAACACCTTGCGTTTTCGAGGGCATCGTCACGAACTGTAGTTTATTGTTTAGGTTTTTTGGGGGGAAGGCTTATCGTTTCTTCTTGAAAATTAACTGAAGTTGAGCTTTAAAATTAAAGACAGACTTGTCACATTTATCCAAGAAATGCAACAGAGCTTGCATAACTAAAGAAAATCTACTCATGTTTTATAAGCATAAAATTCACACGTTCAATACGCCAACCTTAAAACACTAACCTATTTTTTAAATGAAGAAATTTGTTTGTAATTTTAGTCGGTTTCACGTCGTCTTGTGAAATTTCAATTTTTCCATTTAAACAGTCTAACGATGTGTTCAATGCAATTTCCTTTGTTCTGAAGTAACAATTCAACTATCATTCTGTGGTCATCTCTCTTGCCAAAAAAAAAAGGTTTGCACAAAAGTGTTTATTTTCGTTAACGGAAGTATATTGTGAAATATTGAAGCTAAAAATACACCTTTAAAAAAACCAATCGCTGATATTAGAATTCAGGTTTTTATAGACAGAAGTTTATTCTGAGAGTTTTTAACTTTTAAGTTTAAAATGTCGCTGATTAACTCTCGCCGGCGGCGATATAGCGACATGATTAAGCTGAGAAGAATGGCATCAAAACAAGACGGGTCTTTCCTTATTCTCACTTAATTAAGACATTTGTGAATTTTTTTTTCCTACTACCTTGATCAAACCTTTATATTTGACAGTGCTAAAACCAATTTTTGTCACTAAAAACACACTTTAAAGCACATTTTACAGCATCTAATGCACCGCTTTAAAACGGTTTCAGCTGCTCGATACAAGCATCTCGAAAAGCAATTCTGAACGGAAAATAAACTGTGTCAATTATTCTGAGTGTGTTGTTATAATTATGCTAATCATTATAATTAATTGGAATCCCCGCATAATTAAGCTTATACAGCTGGTGCAATATTGGAACAAACAGTTTTTTCCGTCGAGATTCACTAACAACGTCAACCTGTAATTTCTAAGTGGCTTTCCGACGCGTCCTAATTAAGACCAAATTGCCGAAATTATGGCTTTCAGAATGCGAACGAAATTTCGATTTCAACTTCGTCACGGTTTGGGACACGAAAATTTGGTTTGATATCCTTGTAATCTTCTTTTCGGAAATATTAAAAAACTAACTTTACATACCATTTCCTAATTCTATATTCTTTTGTACAAAAATATGGCTTATGTTATCACATCATATTATTATCTGACTACAAAGGTGGATTTCCTGACAGTGTTAATATGAATTTGTCATTATTATTACGCCAAAACACGCCTCAAAGTTAATTTTAGCGAGAGACCTCTCGATCTTTCTGTGAGACAAATCGGAGTTTTTAATAAGGCGCTATAGTACAATCAATTTAGAAAATTTAAACGCCGCTTTTGGCGTCGAAGGTAAACAAGTTCCTTTGATCTAGCGTCGAGATGTACCACCACTGAAACACCTGTCGTTTGAAATTAAAACTTGGCTTAAAACGAACTATCTCGACGAATAAAACCATGATCTAATTCAATATGACAAATATGAATATTTAACTAGGAGTAAAGGAGAAAGTTCCTGCGACAGGAAGCCTGAAGATAAGTCAGTATTGGGAAAGGAGACCAGTCTCAGTATTAAAGAACAGAGCTATCGAAAAGAGGAAAAGAGGATCGAGGGGAGATCTTGAAGGGGAGGAAAAGCTTAGACATTCGTCTTTGAATTCGTTACTTGTACATAAGAGCCCAAGTTCAAAAAAAAAAAAAGAAAAAAAATGGTAATTTCGCGCAATATCGAGAGACAACGTGTACAACAAGAGAGTGTCATTTACTGCTATTGTTAATTATTATTCAACACATTCAGGTGACACATTGTAACACTGCCCAAGTATGGTCATGGTACACTGAATATTCGTCCTCCGTACACAATAGGTTCCTGCGATATCGTAAACTGCCGCTTATAAGCCCCACCCCCTCCCCCCCCCCCGCTTATAGGCCCATCTACCTGTAAACCAAAAACTTCATCCGATTATAAGCCCCCCCCCCAGGGTATAAGCCCCCTCTAGTTTCGTTCGTGTTGTTAGTTTTAATTTTGTTCCAAATGTTGACATTTTAAAGCTTAATTAAAAACCAGTATACGAAAAACGTATTTCAATCAACACTGCTATAGCTCATTTCGAAACGTTTTTTTCTTTTATTCCGGTTACAAACCCCCTCGGATATAAGCCCCTCCGTTTATAAGCTCATCGAAAACCCCTTACGAAGTCGTGTAAGCCCAGGGCTTATAAGCGGCAGTTTACGGTATACATAGTTTCTTGTGTCTGGGAGAAAGATGACAAATTAAAATTCGTATCCAGCTTTTCTGCAATAAAAGTGCACTTTGTTATCAATGTGTTGAATAACGAAATAATTATCCTGTTTAATCTTGTGGAATATCCCCTGATTTTAGCCAACTCGGCCTACGGCCCCGTCAGCTAAGTATCAGGCGATATTCCGCGCGATTTCTGTGGGAAAATTGTTAAACAGCTGACGTTTTCCCCGCCAAAACGCACTCATTCATTGGCTAGCTCAGTCACATGACATCTAACAATAGAAGTGTTTGCCGCCAAAAGCCTATAAACGTGCAACATTGCGAAAACTATGTATATATAACGTCACAAAATACATGTATTGCACAACAAAGACATTGAATAGATCAAACGTCATACCCCCAAACGTTGACTATGAGGTTTGATCAATTTAATGCCTTTGTTGTAACAAATTACTCAATGACTGGTCCCTTGGTCCCCCTTGCCTTCCTTTAGCTTCTCATCTACACAATCAATAGTACAATAAACAGCACCACAGCAAAACGCTTCTCAAGAATATCATCCACAGACTCAAAAACCTTGCAAAGCATATTAAATAACAGCACAGAAAAATACCCCATTTGTTTTGGTCAATACACTGGCTTCTATTTCCATTCGTTCAACAACTTTTTAACAAAAGTTGAACGCAGTGTTGGGCAAATGTTGAAACTGAGCGTCGCGAGCAATATCTCGGCGCCGTTCCCAGCCGTTCAATCGGATTCAACCTGATCGGGCCAACATTTTCGCAGGACATGTATAGGCGATATTTAACGAAAATGTTCACAAAATTGTAATTTGTTTAAACACGATTTCAACACCTTGACCAATGCTTGAAGACCTTGCTTCGACAAATGCATGTTAAACGCAAATCATTGTTGAAATTTTTGACAATTCAATGGTAGGTTGTCCGCCTTTTCAAAGGCCAAAATAATATGAAGTCATCTATTAAAACAAGGTAAACATCATATTTTTAGCACTAGCAGGGAAAAATAGACTAAAAAGGAATATTTATGTTAATTATATTCCGGGAGCCGGACCTCCCAAAATTGTGGGTTTCGACGTGTGGCGTCGAGCTCAAAATTCCTACCGTAAAATTCCGAACGTTCCTTTAAGGGATTTTTAGTGACCCATCTTCGGGGAAGCATTTTATTGGAGGGAATGTTGCTTTACAAAATGGGGCCTTGGCCTTGACCGGATGAAATAAAAACAGATTAAAATATTTCAAGATCGTAATGCAAGCAGCTTAAAACAGCTAATTCCAACAGTTTATGGACTCAATATTTGGCAGGAATTATTATCAGAAGGATTTTTGCGTCTGAAATTTCTTGATGGCCTTATGTTCGGAAAGGTTTACATTCGAAATTTTTTCGGTACTTCGGACGAAAAACGTGAATTTTTATTTTCGTATGCCAGCCTTAATTAAATCCTAACAGTTCCCGCTTTTAAGGCCTTTATGGCGCAAACATCTACTGTATATCTCAGAGTAAAGAGGAAAACATACCGAATTTCATAAGAAAACGCCGCAATAAAAAACAATTTGTAGTCTTTGGGACTTCCCATACACCTTATCTCCGCTTAAGAGATAACAGCCCATCCTCTCCTCCCACAATTTATGCCTTTGTTCTATTCATATCTGTGGAGGAAGTTTGTCTCTAATATGGGAAACCGCAGTCAAATATAAGGCCGCCAAAGAGAAATTTTCCGTCGTGAATAACAAGTTCTCCGTTTTAAAAGAAGATAAAACAAGACGGCTTTTGAACAAAAGGCTCAGTAGTAGGTATTAAACATCAAATCGAAGAGATTTCCGGAATTTATTCGGCAAGTATATCTCCCGCTTTTTCGATTAACAGAAGTTAAGAGACAGCTTTCCCCAAATGAGAGATTGTTGCGAGTTTAGTATCTTTGAAATCGGTAATATTGGCTTTTTTACTTTAAATAGTTTTCATGTAATCATGATTTTACTTTGTAAATACGGTCAAATCAGCCATGTAAGCTGTAGTACTTGGAGCCCGGCGTTAAACCTGCCATTATTAACGCTAAATGTCAAATTGTTCCAAAAGAAACCTCAGCTTAGGAGATCAAGAACAAATTCCCGCAATCGAATATAAGACGATTTCGTCTGATCTGGCTTAGACTGTGAGCAGTCCTTGATTTTCTCAGAGGAACGACGCGAGCGCGAAAGAAAATTGTTGCTCGTAGTCTAGATCGGGGTAAAATCAAGAGGATACAAACAACTTGGTTCTACCCTAGCTTAAAACTAATAGCCTAACTAATCAGTACAGCAAAACAAAGATTAACTACCTGTGACAGAGGACGTTGATCCTATATCATATTCAAACATTTATAGATTCGAATGACTTACTATCACGGAGGGATGTTCCTGACCTTTCCCAGAAGTAATTGGCAAAAACAGGTAACTGTAAATGCTGGACTGTAATCAACCCGACCTCTTTTCTTGACAAACTAACGTCCGAAAGTAAAGTGAATCAAATGTGCCCTTTAATAGTGATTTTCTCTTTTTTTTACGGGTTGGCGGTGAGGAATTTAACATCTTTGACGTAGTTCTCCGGCTGCGCTGACAACATCACAATAAACAACAATTAAGGGTGTGGCAGAACTTCCAGGGTTGCCGAACAGACGCTCCAGGATCTCATTAACAAATCGACGGCAGTTTTGTATGGTCTGTACACTAAATAGACCATAAAATGGCGCCATAAAATGTTCAAAACTCAAGTGAAACGGCGAGCGTTTCACTGCCGAGTTTTGAAGATTTTATGGCTTCATTTTATGGTCTATTTAGAGTATAGACCATAGAAAACTGCCGTCGATTTGTTTTGTTACAATAACAGAGAAAATGTATGAGCGGAATTGGCTTTAAGAAGAAAAAGAGGGGAATTATAGTACGTAACCACTTCCCTCCTTTTGTTACTGCTTTATTTCCGTTGAGAAAGGGGGAGCGTCACATCTGACGTCATTTTTATTGTCTGTACTCTTATAGCCAATAGCTACGAGCCAATCAACGCGCGGGAATTTTGACAGTTATTGTAAAAACCACTTCTGTCTTTTCTAATGCTAATTATGTCAGCAGAATAAGGAGGCCACAAGGATATCCTTGGCGTTTTCAGCAGTCTTTCGTTAAATTCGGTGGATCGTTGAGAATCCAAAAAATGTTGCGTAACTAAAGCAACTTTGACCGCGCAAATGGGTATCTTGGTAACAGTCTGTTTATAAATATTACTAAAAAGTTGTGTTGTTATCTTAAATACATGTTGTTGAAGCTAATGTTGACACGTTACTACCCGCCTCAAAGTTTCTCGACCTTTAGAGTCAAATTCCGTCTGATCTGATTTCCGTCATATATGAAATTTCCCCCTTGATCAATTGTCAGTCTACAGCGAACGAACGGCTTTTGCACGATCGTAAAATTGTTGCATGTCTGTTTCAAAGATCAGTTATCCACCATCTTTGTTCGGGTAGGATTTGATCCTCATTGCATACTGCATATAGGAGTGTAAGCGTGTGCAGAAAGTACACAGAGCTACCTGGCAGAGCTGCAAGACTATTATGCACACAGAAATCTTAACTCCAGAAAGGGAGATAAAATTTCAGGTTTAAAATTACTCCTTTTCTGGAGTCATTTTAATTCCTTATTTAACTCCAAATATTTGACGTTTCCTTTCCAAATTAATAACCACAGCTACTGCTGGAACATGAGGGATTACTTAATTTATTCTTTCACTGTTATAGCTGCGAGATTGGATCGGAAAGTGACGTAGTGAACGACACCAGAGGCGAACAAATATAAATGACCACCATGGAGACAATTTTGTTTTGAAAATATCAGCATTGTTTTTTTCGTTATAATCTTTTAGTCCTTTTAATACTAGTTGAGAAGTGAGGCTCTAAAGGATTAATAATTCAGTAGGGCTATAGCTTCCAACAGTAAGTAACATAAATAACAAAACTCAGGAGTAAAGAAATAAAATCACGGTAGTCATTTAATTACGTTGTATAAAACGGCTATATTTTCTTTGTCTACAGTTTTTTTTCTACATATTTCTCGAATGCGCACAGAATACCAGTGCGAATTGTTCCTTTAAATGGCTATTTCTAATGTGACTAATATGCTATCCTGTCTCGGTTTGTTTGTTTGTTTGTTTGTTTACTCACTAACATGATATGATGTGATTTCTGATACCGTAGTAACATGAATCCCGCAGTGTATGCGCCGTCCTCTGGGAAGGGGCGAAGATGTTGCGGGCGAAATCGCAGCAAACGACAGTTTTCAATGAGAAGAGAGGAACTATACTCTTATCCTTATCAGACTTGAATTGCCCACTCCCGGTTCTGGTTGTCCAGAAAATTTATATTATGGTATCTTCCTGGCTAATAACAGAACTGTTTCCAGCGCACCACCTTTGTGGGATTATTTTCACCTGTTGCAGATCGCCATTTTTGCGTGACCCATGCATACAACAGGTATATCGCTCGCCCACTGAAGTTTCACACAAGGAAGAGATACGCTTCCAACGCAAGAAAACAAGGAAACAAAGTCCAGCCAAACAAACAAACATTTCGTACGCGCATTGTTCTTTCAGCGGAGGATGATCCGAGGAACGTTAGAACAAATACAACAAAACTGAACCAATTTAGCTTGGCTATACGAAAAGTCAACATACACATTCATTCGTTTGTTATAGTCTATAAGCGATTCTACCTGGTTAATCCAAAGTTTATTTGTTAGCCAGGGAATAGAATTTGGCCAATCAGCGGCATAATTCAAACTTTTGTGGAAGAAGGCTGGTTAGAGTAGATTCTCAAGAGATAATTCTGCTTTTTCTAGCGGAGTAAACATTTTTTCGTCCCGATTTTCGTCCTGTCGCGACTTTCTCCCTTTGGGGCTCCGAAAATGTGACCTTGAGGAGCATTTCTTTCAAAAAGCTTATTAACAGTGAATCAATCAATCAATCAATCAATCAATCAATCAGTCAATCAATCAATCAATCAATCAATCAATTAGTCGGAAGCGGACTTACAAAACAAGCAAAAGTGTTTATCATCTACAGATCAACGAAAGTGAACTTTTAATTTGAGGGTTTTAAGTGCATTTTACATCACACGCGTTCCGCAATACTGATAAACAATTTGACGTTCTTAATCCAAACGACCTAGCTACAGCGACGTTCTTCAGCGTCGTCACGCAATCTTCAAGTTAACTGTGCTAGAACCCAGACCTCTGGCCAATACGTGACCTAATAGACACCTCGCTTTCAATTATTAACAAGAAAAATTAAGAGGTATGAAATTAAATAAACACGAGATTAATCAATGATTGTATTGTTAAGTAATCGTGTTTTATGACATGGTAATGATCCAAAGCTTCTGATTCGAATTCACTTAACCCATAATCATCTTATTAGTACGTCCCAATTGTGACGTCATCTTCGCGCGGTGCTATCGCGAGCCAACTCGCTAATAAGATCTTTAAAACATGGCGGCGGAAAACTTGCGCCAAAAAATGGCGATGTTGAAAGCTCGCTTAGATCTGGCTGAGGCCAGAAGCGAGACTTTTAAGGAGAGTCTAAATGAGGTTAATGACAAAATCGATAGCGCAGAGGCTACCGCTGCTACCTTGAGACAGCATGCAACTATGACCGAAGTCGAGATAAAACGGATAGCTTCTAGACTAGAAGGTGTTGAAGGACAACTTTTGACGACGAACGAGACTTTGAAAAGAAATGAAGAGGCTATGGCAAATATGAGCAAGGAGGAAGATCTTATGGTGGCAACGCAAAGCGCATTGAATGAAAAACTGAAGAGTGTTCAACAATCCGTGGCCTTGAACGAGAACAAGCTAGACGAGGCCAAACGAAGAATAAAAGTTGTTGAGCTGCAGAAAAAACTCGCGGAGAAACGCTGCGAGCGATTAGGAGAACTAGAGGGAAATCTCAACGCCAAACTGGTGCAAGTAAACAAGCACATCGACGATTTGCAGTCGAGCACTCATAAAAGAACGCTGAGTGAAGAAGAGGAATTGTCCTTGAGAGAAAAAATTGAGGAACTGAGAAACAGCTACAGAGAGTCGGAGGTTAGGGCTCAGCTGGCGCAAAGGAAGATGGATGTGCTGAATTATAAACGTGAATCTCTGGGGAAGGAACTAGAAGAAATAACACAGAGAAAGCTCTGGGCACAAGATGAACTCAACAAGGTGTTAGACGATTTTGGTGTAAATACATAACCAAGCAGAAAGAGTCCAAAAAAGTAAGAACAGTCCTACATGTAACTTCTCCTCCGTAATTTCAAACGCAGTAATGTTTTTAGATCGAAGGAAGGGGAAAATCAGTGGAACTCACCGGAAAAAAGGAGTGTCTAGGGTGTTGAATCGGACACTTTAGGATCAAGAAAATACCAACCGCTGTAATTTGCCTACCAAATACCGTACACTCGTTCGTACTGACACATCTAATATTAAACTTCATTCTGGACGCACTTCATCTGTTTGTTCTTTTGCTTGGTGTGCTTACCTCTCATATTTAAACAAGTGCGTTCGTAAATATTTATACCGAAGCGTACTCCTGAGATGCGGTGAGCCATTTGAGACAGTTCTAAAGTAGCTTAGCCACGCGGCAAGTTTATTAACTTGGTTTCCACCTGTAAAAGCTGCACAACAACACCGCATCGCATGAAATGTTTGCGGATCCTAATTTTTGCGATTGTATTCATAAATCACAAAAAATAAAAGAAAAATAAAACATCCCGTGAACATGTTCCCCATAATTCTTCCCATAAAAATGTACTATAACACTGTATTTTCCTGTGTCCCTACTTGATGCAGAAGTGCCTTTGCAGCCGGACCCTTTGGTCACTTTTACTAATATTTTGCGGAACTTTTCCTCTACTTGCTGCACATCGCAGAAACAAGTCCCCTGCCAATAACATCAGTATCTCCAAATCGAAATAAACTTAGCTCCCGCAAACACAAAAAGTCACCAGCTCGCGAACTACAACTCAGGCAAAAGATTTCATGCCAATACATTCACACTTGAGCTTTCCGTAAGCACGAAACGATATGAGCATGCGCAGCGCTGTTGAAGCTTTTGTACGAAATAGACTAGCGTCCAGACTATTCCGCGCGCTCTCGCATCCTCAAATGACGTTCCCGTTCTGTTGCTAAATCAGCCTATTATCTTTAATGAAAAACACTTTTTTTTTCACAATTTTCATACGAATTGAAGACTGGAAAATACGTACAAAACTTAAAATTGAAAGCTCTAAAAAAACTAGTATTACCAGTACTATATACATGAATGGAGATAGCTAGTTACTTAATTTGAGACGTTCTCCAAAAAACCTTAAATGTGGCCATTTCACGTTGTTTTGCAGAGGACGACAAAGAAATGTACCCCAGTCTATAACACACGTCCAGAGCCAGTGATTTTTTAATTAATTAAAACCTTTTGTTTTCTGACGTTATCGCTGGCCTTCACTGTTGTCGCTGCTTAAGGTCCCTGATAAATTATGTCTAGTGTGTACTTCCCAAAGTCGGAAGTCACATGGAACAACCCGCCACAACAACTCCTTCATGTAGGGCATAACATATTGTTACCCAGCGAGGTCAGCAGGTACCGGCGGTTATCAGTGCGAAAAATTGTCACTTGGTATCATGAATCACTTAATGGTCTATATACTATTAATATTACTTTATGGTAATAACACCGAGCTGAAAAATCTCGCAAAATTTTCACAACCTAATTGGTTTTCAATCATGTTGACATCCCTTGCTTCTTGGTTAAAAGACTGTTTTATTTTTGACAGCGTTTTTGAAATAACGAACGTAATCTCTGATAAAATAGAAACCAATGAAAACAGTTGAGAAACGCAAGGTGGTCAATCCCTTTTCACCCGTCCTGGCGTTTGACTACCCGTATGTAAAAACGCGGGAAAGTTTTCCCGCCATTATCTCACCCGTGAAGCATGCAGTGATGCGATTTACCCGAACTTTACCACCCCATTCTGCGCTGTGATTGGCTGAAGCAAAGAGCGTGAACAGTCAGCGTGTGAAACCGACAGAAACAAGATAATATTATCCCATGACGTCATGTTTCCTCTCTGCGGACTCAATATGGTGGAAGTCCATTTCCTAGGTAAGTTTTTAAAACCCAAGTGATAATCGTTTTGTTTCTTTTCAAACCAGTGAATTGTCTTTCTAAATTTCCATTGCTAATTAGATCTTGGAAGTGAGTTAAATTCATTGTTTTCATAGTCCTAAAGAGGCAAAGTTCAAAATGGGTGTTCACAGTTAAAGAGAAAATTGCGCTAATCAAATACGTGGCTTAAAGAAAAGAACGGTCTGGTTTGTAAAGCTAAAAGGAATTGGAATTAGAAGTTACTCTATAGTTACTTTTACTCGTTCAATCGTCGACCTGATGTCGATTTCTTCTTATATTAGAATCGTTTCAGAAGACTGATTTTTCAGTAAAGTACTATTATTATGAACAGGTGGCAATCTCTACAAAATAAACCGAGTACAGATCAAGATATATCAAAAAATTAAACTCACTGATGCTATATAATCGCGAAACTAATCCTTTTTTGAGTCGGAATTTAAATCGCCTTCCAATAGAAGGTCTACTCGTACAAGTAACCTTCTACGAAACTGGCCGTGCGACAAAATCATGTTTTACTTGTGCTCATGTAAACCTACAATGGTTGAATAAGCACTCAAATACAAAATTTCGCTAAAATTCGACACCAGATAACAAACACATGTTTAACGAAGCCGTTTCTCGAGAGGTCCGGTAACCAAGGTGCGAGGCGTTTCCTTTTGTTTCCCGCCAGTGTAGCTGACATTTCCTTGCCAAACAAACGCGAGGAGCGAGCGAAAAATTCCGAAGCTAAAATCTCAAAAATCTAAAATCCAAAATCTAAATCTTCCTAAAATCTCTTAACTATTGTCAATTGCTCGACTTAAAACTAGCAAAACAAATCAACAAGCTAAAGATAAATGCGGTGGAACTCCGCTTTACAATCGCCTTGTTATCTGGGATACTCTTTTGGCCAGTAAAAAATTCCAGGCAGTCATTTCCAAACCTACAAAACCTGTTTCGATTGTGCGAGTACATTTTTTGAACCATTAAAGATCGACTGAATAGACCTTTGACTTTTCGTCCATTGCATTTGACAGACAAGTGACTGACTGGAGATGAGAGCAAGAGGAGAGATGTGGTGTTGGTATCTTGCGTTGGTAGTCTTCTGTTCGACTGTAGTGAAAGCCGAAGGTGAGCCCTGTACATAGGTCGGTAACAGTACCATCCGCCTGTTTGAATCCTTATTAAATTACGTTCGTGAATCAGAGTGTGATCATTCAAATGAAACCTACCGAGCGGTACTTTCCAACTGCTTAAGTTGCGTAGTAACTGCAAGGATCTTTCTTCTATTTGATCTGTCATCCGCAGTTCAAATATATGTTTCATATATTTACATTTATTTATTCATACTTCACGGGTATATTACGAACTCACAATATGACCAGCTCCCAGTTGGCTTGATAGCTCATTTGGTAGCGCACTGCACCGGCATTGCAGAGGTCATGGTTTCGAATCCCGTTCAAGCCTGATTTTTATCAGGCTTTCTTTTCGCAACTGCTTAAGTTGCGTAGTAACTGCGAGAATCTTTCTTCAATTTGATCTTTCATCCGCAGTTCAAATATGTTTCATATATTTACATTTATTCAGACTTTCTTGTGATGTTTTTTTTTTATGCTGAACAAGGTGGTTAACTTTTGGTCCTTAAATCTGGTTAAAAGCCATCATAGTAAATTAATAATAGCAATAATAAATGGACCCTTTTCAGCTAACGGTCACATGGTACAGAATTCGCCATGCTGGGACGCAAGCCACGCACTGGGATACCAACTTATCCACTCAAATTTGAATTTTCTTTGTTTTGGATGTCCCAGCACTTTCACGATAATGGTTCTTCAGTTGGTACTCACGAAGTTGAAATCCCTTCATAACCACAAAATGTAACGTGAATTCTTACAGTAAAAAGGTCAGGCCCCAGCAGTACAAAGCCGGAGTAGATAACTTTATCAAGCGGATGAGACGCTATCCAGCGGATAAAAAACATTGGTTGGAGTACATTTTATCCACTGGATAGAGTTATCCGCTCTTTGAACAACCGGGACCAGGTGAACTTACAGTGAAACCAATATCTCTGCTTGTAGTTCAATGGCCTGGTGGTACGTACGGTCTACCCATGCCTACCACGGGCTGTCCATCAGACGGAATCACAGAATGGAAAACTGGTTGGACTTACCACGATACTGAGGACGACAATAATGAAAACCAGCGGTCAAACATTTTTCACATGCCCGGCAACTTCACCGCGCATGGCATTCAGCAGAAGTTTTGTCTGAAAGTGAAAAACAATGGAAACACGGGCAGTGAGATTTGGCCGGAAGGGAAATACTGCCTGTATAAGAAAGGTAAGGAGAGAGAAATGACAGGAATGTGTTTTGATTGTAAAAGTACAAATAGAACGTTCAGTTGCGGCATAACAACTGAGTTGCATTCTGTCTGCCTATTTGACTGAGTGACTGACTGTCTGTCAGTGACCAACTGACCGACCGACGGACAGACGGACTGACTGACTGAGTCACTGACCGACTGACTGACGAACTGACTGGCTGAACCACTAACTGACTGACTGACCCACTGACTGACTGGCTGGCAAGCTGATTGACCACATAAGCTTCTGTTGAGCCTGCAAGACAGTCTGATAGACGGAAAACAGACAGACAGACCCAGGAATGGATGGTCGTTTTTGGTCGGTCGGATCCGTCGGTTTAAATAGGCAAGAACCATTGCAATATCGAATTATTGGCTGACTGATCGATGTGTTTTTACCCTCAGGAATGTGCCCAAGTGGACTCAAAGAAGGGTTCATTCGCTGGGACGATGAACAATCAGAAATCGACTATAAGGATAAACACTTCGGAGATTTACCCGATGGAACTTACGAGAAATCTCACACGACGATAAACTACTGCTGTAGTACAAAAGGGAATGTTAACAATCCTATTCAGCTTCCCGCGCTCAAGCCTTTCTATCTTCTCACGTACGACTCCGCTCAGTGTCAGAAAGTGGCGGGAACTAAAGTCACCAGCGAGTTTATCAAGTTTGATGATGATGATCAGGGCAACACTGATGCAGCGGATGGCGCTCATCCGTATGGACCCAGTGAAGATCCTTTCAATTTAAAGATTTATTACTGTTATTACGAGCCAGGTATGTATGGTGTGACAGTATTGCGTGACATAACGGACCCATTGAAGATCTCTCTTGAGATTTACCACTGACTGTGACTACAGAAGGAGCCAAATATGTATGGTGTGACAGTATTGCATGACATCCTAAATGTAACGCAGTATAAATACTTGTTGACCCACTGAAGATCTTAAGATTACTTTAGACTCATTACGAGCCACTTATGTATGAGGCGACGATGTTGCGGGATGTGGGCTTTATTTATTTATTTCTTTATTAGCTTTGTCCAATAGACATCGCAAGAATGTAATGACATAACAGAAACTGAAAGTAACTTTAAATACATGGACAGGGATACCGCAACAGCTAAGGCCAATTACTGCGGACCCGGGCTAAAACTTTAAGACGGACGAATTTACATCATGCAAAAAAACTTAGCGATAAATAAGAGATAATACTCAGTAACAGCATGTGTGTGCAGACCAGTGAAGATTCCTTTTACCCCTGCTATTTCTAGCCAAGTATAAAAGGTGGATAAAATTGAGTGAACAACCTAACTGCAAGTAATTTCAGCTCGTATGGACCCAGTGAATTTTCGGAGAGTAATTATCCTTTTCTTTTTCCAAAAATAATCAACTCGATGCCGTTCTTTTTTCCGCACCATTTCCTTTGTATTCTAAACTTTAAACCAGTTTCATTACTTCCTGGTTTGAGAATTGGCTACTTCTGAGGGGCAGAGTTCTCCAGTTTCGGCTTTTATTAGCAACCATCATGTGTTGTTGCTACCATCAGCGGACGCTGCTCATCTTCGAAACTTAACGGTATCTTAGCATTAGAGAGTTACTAACGATTGAACTTTGACTAAAATATAAATTCTTGACTTCTGTTGCTTTTGTAGGACAAGAGAGTGAAGATGATCTTGGCACAGGAAAGCAAGTTAGAAGCAAGGTATGCCAAATGACAGTTTAAGAGGTTACGTTTTACAAATGCGTCAAATCCTTGTTCTTCGTTTTCTAGTAAAGTTGACTGTCAATACATTTACTAGTGACTGCAGGTACTGACAACCCCTGTAAAGTGTTTCCTTTCCCATCGCCCGCCCGCCCGACACGAGAGAAGAGTATCCTAGGTGTTCAAGTGACTTTCACATTTAAATCAGCCCTCATAAAGACGAGTTCAAACAACTCAGTTTAGATAGAAATGATGTATTATTCAGTGAGTGACACAGGCATACTCGGAAAAAAAGAAATCCGAGTGCTACTATCAGGAGTCGAACCTAAGACCTTCCGATTACTAGTTTGGATGTTCTACCACTGAGCTGCAGGAGACTCGTAGAAGCTAAGGCCATTAAACTAGTTAGATAGCACGTTGTGAAATGTCACTCGCGGGAAACATATAGTAATCATGGCTCGCTGCAGTTATTGATTTATTAAGTTGTCAATATTTCTTTCATTGGCTTTTCCTTCGTAGCCGACCGATGGTTCTACTTTCCCGAGAGAGAGGTCGATGAGAAACGAAACATTTATGGCGATGTCTTAATAATATTCATATTCACTTGATTGATGCAAACGCAAACGATCGTCTACTAATAATATCGTAATGTTTGCAGATCCCAACAGGCAAGACGTCCAGTTCCGGTTTAGCCGTGGCTATTGGATGTGGTGTGGCCGGCGCCATTGTGGGGACAGCGTCCATTGCATTCGCTACTAAAAGAATTCTCGCACACAGAGCACGGGCAGCTTATGACCTCATCGATGACCCACAGCCTGACGGCCCATAATGTCACATGATCTCACCATCCAAATAAGGAAATGGCAAGCTCTGTGTGTCCAAAATCTCCTACACCTGTTTTGAGTTAAAGGCTTGTTTTGAAAGGATTAAGACCGACTTAAAACACGAACAAGCTGAAATTCCTGTTTTCTTTATGAAAGAAAAACTTTGGTTTCTTAAGTACAAAAACGTTAAAAACGATAGTTGAGATCTTCAACTCTGAATTGAGTAGCAAATATGTTTGGGTCCATTATTTTCAGACTAAGCTGAAATAACGTTAAAAGTAAATTTTAATGAACTGTGAACACACGACTTTACCAAACGTTTATGTTTTGGTTATAAAAAAGCAAGCTAACGATTGTAATAACAGTCTAAAGAACTTTCAGTTTCTGTTGCGATTATAACCAACTTATGTAATATACGAAGCTCTCATTTTCGTGCATGAAAAAAATATATTTTCACTTTCTTGTTGGTATCAAAGTAGGCCGGCCTCGTCAGTTAGTTAGTTAGTTGAATATAGTGACTGCAGTGAAAGGTAGAATGTATAGATGAAGGAAGAGATTTATTATGTACAGAACAGACACTTAGCACCCCAGTGTTAATAAGAGAGGAGTGTTTTGGGTGAGCATAGCGTAATCTTGCAGACTGTTTTTTTGTTTTTAGTTTGCGTTTGTAGTAACAGTGAATTGACGTGTTAGAAGGGAATAAAGCTTACTTTTTAATGACACGATTTGTCTATTTATCTGACGAATAAATCCCGGGCTGTTTTATAAAAATACAGAGGGAGGCTAACAGTAATCCGAAGTTCGCCTTCCCATCTAAAGTGGCCTTAACGTCACACACAGACATGTTGTAGTGAAGATGTTTGAAAGGTTTAACTGGCATTTCCATTTGAGCAGGACCCAAGTACCCCTCCACAGTGTGAATGCCAAGTTCACCATGCTAACAACTCAGCACACCACAGCATTTCCAGCGAACAGAGTACAAAAGAGACCAAACTTCAATTGGAGTATAAACTACGCAGATTTGAGAGTGCTAGCGTACGCGTATAAATTCAGTAGACATTTTTCGGCAGATAGTTGGCATAGTTTGTCAAACGGTACTTAACGATGTTTGTCACATTTTTTTGTTTGCTTGTTTAATCTCAATTAGGCTCGCACTGTCATGAGATCAGATCCGGAATAATTACGCTAAATGTAACAGGTGCAAAATTCCCCAACAAAAATGACTAGAAAAATTAGATTGATATCTTCCAGATTTCGGCTTTTATTTTGTGTTGTATTTAGTATAATCTGGCTGTTTTTCATCAAACGTTTTATATTAAAATATTTCTTTGCCCGCTTACTTGTATTTAAACTCCAAAGTATTTGGGGGCAGTACGTGGCTCGCCCGGTCCTCTTTCCAGGGATCACAGAGGCCTGGTCGAAAATAAGGGAAAGGTTTACTAGAATAATTGAGAAATAGGTGGGTTTAAGGCTAGAAATTAAAGAACAATGGCTGGATTTTTCGGGAATAATAGAACAGAATAGAATAACAGGGACTAATTTGGGGATACTTTCCACGAGTATAACCTACATGTCAATATGGTACCTGCAGATTAACATGTGGCCAAGTTTCCCGCCAAACAATAACGTTAAGTTTGGTTAGAACGAACACGTGACATCGAACTTAACTCCCCGTGTCACGCCACAGAAATTTCCACAATAGGGGTGTGCCGGGCTAAGGAAGTGAAATAAAATGAAATTTAATTATATTTGTGAAGGGCGTTTCCTCTTGGAAAGTACGAGTTCGAACGAGAATCAAGAGAAGAGAATTTGGGAGGAACTTTCTTTGTACAATTTGTCAGGTAAGACAGCTTTAGTACTCCCTTGTAACAGTTGATAGGTTTCGCTTCGAGTTTCAAATTATTGAAACCTTAAAAATAACGTCAAGAATGGTTATCCCAAACAAAGAGTTGGGAGTGGTTCAAGTATTTGAAGAGGTATTTTATTTCCTAAGAAATTCAGCTGGACTTGATTCTGCGGCGACGCTCTTAAAATCTACGTTTCCAATGTCAGTTATTCGCGCCTTGCTTGAGAAAAAACAACGAAACGCATCTATCGCACGCACTTCGGTCACGTCGGGTGTAATTAACCCCTATAAAAAGTGGTAACACTCATCAGTAAAATGGAGCAATAACCATAAACAAAAGAAAATACACTTTACTTTGAGAGTAAATTGCTCTAGTAAAAGCGGAACAGTCAGTGCATATTCAATTCCCATCAGTAATTTGAATCGCAGTTGACGTAGCTGAAATTGTGACGAAGCTAACTGCTCGACCGACACGTTGGAAAGTCAAGTTAGTAATGGGTGTTTGGGGAGGCAATGGCCGGACACAAATGGTTAGTGGTGTTTTAATGTTTTGTTTTTCTAATTAAACAAACGCTACTGCTGAATACTGTGACTTTTTATCCCGTTCTTGAATGTTCAAACCGAGGTCGATGCATTTCAGGTAAACTTGTGCCGATCCAGAAATAGAAAAAAATGTGCGAATGACTTTCAAATTCTTCAGTTTCAAAATGTAAGTGGCTCACAACGCCAAAATGACAGTGTTATTGAGCTCTAAGTTCAGTGGTTCTAATTAGACGTCCGTGGTTGAAATCTGATTGAAATGAAAGCGAGTGAGCCGTACGTTCTGAGCACGCGTTGGATATAAGATGACGCGTAGCGCCGTTGGCTATAATCATCTAATATCCAACAACCGCGAGTGGAATAATCAAGCTGAATATTGTTAAAATACACTGTAAGTTAAAAATGTCAAAAAAAGGTCAGCTGGCATTTTCGTAAAACTACCAGCAGCTAGTAAATTCGGGAATAAAATTCCGTTTCTTAAACTTTTTGCAACTTAAATTTTAAGGTAAATCAGGCGCAACTAAAATTTGACGGTAAAGTGCACCTACAGTTTTTTGCGTACGACCAATCAAACGCGCGCTCCCATATTTACGTGACACAGTCCTGTCAAAGAAGCCCTGTTGCATTATTAACTCCACAGTTAAAGCGACAATCAACAATACACGTGCTAAATTAGGTACCGGAATAACCACAAGTTGTTTATTGGTTCTTTCTCGCAGAATACAACATGACAGAAATCACTCCTCGATAAAATGGAAACATCGCTTGGCGTTTTTCTCTTAGCGCACCTCATTTCACACGGCTGGGGTTCAATACCGACAGGTAGGAGGGTAATAACGACTGGAATATTTAACCACTTGAAAGCCATTGTCGTGCCTTAACTCGACTATAACGTGATTGTTTGGTACGCAATTTCCCTTACTGATTCGACAAAGGAGATATTGAGTGGCAGATGTGAACTAATTTAGTTCCATCTCTCTATTTCCGAGCTGCTCTCAGACAAGCTACTCTCTCGTCTGTTCTATTGTAACGTCAAAGTCCTTTCTATCTATACCAACATTGGATAGCTGTCTTTGTTGTGAGCCATTTCATGACCGGCTTACTCGACTGGTACATAACAGATTTTGAATAGGTGATTGAAAGCAGGTTGAATTGTGGAGTTTTTTGGCGTGAAAACGGAAGCAAAACCATAGAACAATTCCCTAATCCATTTCACTACCAGAGTCGAAACAAATGTGATATGTGTATGTGGTTCTAACTTTTGAATCTATGGATGAAATCTTAAAGTGTGACAATTTAATTGAAAGTTGTTGGACCTGTTGAGCGCTGTTTCCTTGTGTTATTGTTTAGTATATTCTTACTATTGACTCCGTAATGATATAGAGAAGTAAATTAACGCTTTCCTGTAGTGCTGTTTACTGTGGTTTAAAAATCATGTTCTAAATTAAATCTCTTATGGATTAGTGATTTCATACTACAATACCAGCAGTACGTCTCTTGATCTGCAGGTAAAAACAAGTGGTCTCCAGGCTTTTTGAGTCAAGCCAGTGACCTGTCATGTGAACCCGGTGAGGTTAAGGAAAACGTAACGTTTCTTCATGGTACTAAATCCGGGAACTTTACTAAACTGGGAAAGGTTTCTGATCTGGAGGTGTGTATGCTGTTATGCTGTGAGCTGGAGCGCTGCCAGGCGGCGTTTTTAGCGGGAAGTAACTGTTACTCAGTCACGTGTTTTACAACCAATCATTGCGCAACGGCTCCCGCGCTAAACAACAAATGGCAGCCAGTGGTAGCGTTTGTAAAGCGATTCGACAAAATAGTTCATGTAAAAGCAGGTGAGTTGTCCTCCTTTTTCATTTAAATTTGAATATAGCCAATTTAACGAGGCTATGTCCTCCTCTTTCAATAGTCGGTGAAGTTCGTTTGGAGAAGAATAATCAAGAATTTTGAAATGACAATAGCCCATTTTACAGTTGTGTGCTTAGTGACCTGGCCTTGGATTGGAAGCGAGGCTGAGGGTAACCTTGTTTTAATACAAACCTCACTGCTTTTCACTAAGCACAGAACTGTAAAATGGCCTATTAAAACAGTCCAATCACATGTAAGAAGGGATCAGAATACCAACTACAAAATCCCAGCAAAAAACAGCGGAAATCAAGCGTGGGAAAAAGCGAGTAAGCCCCGATTCTTTTTGCTATTGTTGTTGTTGTTATTCTCCTGGTTAGATGAAGAAAAAAAAAAAAAACAGAAACATATTAAATTTGGTATGATTGGTTACTGATTTCACTGAAAGCAAAACCAACCCCACCCCTCTCCCCCCCCCCCCCAAGAAAAAAGATATCGAAAAGTGCTTTTCTAAACACCGTTATGTTTGTTTGATTTCTTTCAGCACTGCATGATGCACAAAACCATGCCGCTGAGGGAGCTGGGAAGGCTGCGGAAGGTAGCGGGAACGAGGCTGAAACTCAGTCAAATTCCGCTGAAGAGCAATTGAAAAAGAAGTTGCATTTGAAAACGTTTTTTAAAGAAGAGGCCAAAGAGCCAAGCGAAGGAAAAAAAGACGGAGCACGATTAACAATCACAGCAGAGGGCAAAGCAGATGGAGTTGAACTGGAGGAGTTACAGAAACAAGGTTCATTAAAAAGACCTGTAAGTATCATGCGGCAAAGGACTAATATCTCAAATGTCTCTACTATTGGTAAAAAAAACCTTTGTTTCTCACCCTATATGCAGCCAGATAACCTAAAGGTGATTTTAAGTGTCCTTGCCCTTCTCTCGAAATGATGTATTATTCAGAAAATGACACAGGCATACTCGGAAAAAAAAATCCGAGCTAGTGTTCCTATCAGGGGTCGAGCCTAAGACCTTCCGATTACTAGTTCGGATGCTCTACCACTAAGCTACAGGAGACTGGTGAGAGCTAAGGCCATTAAACTAGGTTCACGGGACAAACATTCTTGAATGTCAATGTGTGGCATATGCACAATGGAATAAATGTGATGGTATATTTTAAGCCTGTAGAGTGAATTAATGAGAATGATGTATTGTTCAGTGAGTGACACAGGCATACTCTTCAAATCAAAGATAATTGTTTCTTTTGATTGCAGGTCGCACATGAGCAGAGACATTCTGCAAAATATAACCTCGTGTCAGCGGCAGTGGCCACGTGTTTAATGGCTTTTGTTCTGAGTGGATGCGCGGTAGCCGCCGCGAAAATTCGCAAACGGAAAGAAAGCATCACGGATTACGATCCAGTACCAGACACACAGGACTAACCAGAATAAAACTAGTTTGACAAATAGAAACATTAGAGAAAAGTCTATTTCTAGAATGAAATTCTAGGCTCAAACGTAGAGTTGGTAAAAGTTTTTTAAATTTGTTTTTTAACAACACTTGTTACTAGCAATAAAAGGAAAAGAAAACAATAAAAAGAAAAAACAGTGAGGAGCTATTAAAATAATGTGCTGTTACAAGTTAACCGCAGAGCGCATTTTCTACAGCAGATATTTCATTGGTGGTCTGTGTTATTGTCAGCAAGCGGAAGAGAAAGTCAACAGTCTGATATAAACTGCAAAAACTTTCCATTTTTGGTGTTACTCTCCTTTGTCTCTGTTTGATAAATCTTAATTTCGCTAGGCGTGGGAAATACTCTAAATTCGGTAACGCCCCATTTAATTTGGCCTCCCAGATATTGTACGGTGTTAACAAGCAGTAGTTCAATTGAAGCGAGTATTGTGAAGAGTCCGGCCTCAGACCAAAAGATAATTCGTCGATAAAGAACTTAAATTAAACACGTGACTTTCAACAAGACATTATAAAAAATGCAGTTCGGAAAAAAATGTACTCACATATTCGTAAGAAGAGTCCATTCAAGATAAGATTTTCTCTCACTTAGAGCTCAAAGGTGACCTGTGAGTTTACTAAACCATTTTACAATTTGTTGTGAAGACAGGTCGGTACTGTGTGTCTTTGTTTTCTTTTTGAATGTGTGAAATTCGTAAAACTTTTGTAGTATATCGGTGATATTTAGTAGACTCAGACTCACAAAAAAACTTTTACCCTTTCAAAGTATAAAACCCTTATCTTTCAACGGAATTTTCTTTTTTTTTTTTCGTTTCGTGACCGCGGTTATCATCGATGGGTGTCTAACCATGGGGTACTGTATTTTTCTTGAATCAATAAAGAAACATCACCAATGAATATAGATGCCTAGCTGGTCAAGCTTACCTGTTGCACTCGAAGACTGAATTAGTCAGGACCAACACCTTCGCTCTTAAAACTTGAAAAATGCCCAGAGATATGTCAGGACAATTCTGAAACGAAAACGAAATACAGAAAATGATCTTCCACAGTCCCACACGTCCATTTTCTCACTCGCGCCTACCTTCACTTTCCGTTCCACTCGATGATTGGTCAAGGAAAGCTTATGCTTCGATGCAAACGCTAATTTTAACTCGTTACCGGTATTCTAGATTTGATGTCTAGGACGTGGCGGATCCAGAACTTGGTATAAGGTCGATGCATTTACTGAGTTAAAGAGATGGGGTTTCAGAATTCAAACAAATTCCTAGCCCTTCGGAGCCTAATTTTCTTTGTCAGAATGTTGGGGGTACGTCCTTTCCTTTATATCTGTCACACTGTAGGATTTTTACATTCACGGACCGTGCCTGTCGCACACCCCTCGGTAAGCTTGGTCGCAGGTTATCTCGTGTATGTTTCGAAAAACAACTCGCTAAACCAATCCGTACCTAAATCTCCCAAATGGGAAGCCTTTTTTGTTGTACGTTATAAGAGCTCTTATAATTTAACGCTGAGGTTCGCTTTGTTTGAGTCACAAAGACGACAAAACACGACTGAGGTTAGTTTACGTTTATCTCTAGAAGGGGGGAAAATGCGCGCTCGAGAGAGAAGCGCGGGTGGTTCGAAAAGACACGAGAGATGACTGGGGACGAGTCAGCTTCCAAGAGGTGCTGTTTATAAGCCATGGTACAAATGTAATGTCTTTACTCACGGAGCACTGAGGAGCCCTGGAAGCTCGCTTCAAAGGTGTTCATGTGTCTTCTCGGCTTTTGCCAGAAAGGATATAGATTTTTGCCATTTTAAGAACTGTGCCAAAGACCGGGTATAAAAAGTCATTCATTTTGGAGCTGCACAGCTAAAACTCAGGGTAGCTCACTCAGGATAAATAAATAGATTTCAAGGCTGGTACTACAGCAAAAGGGAAATTTTAATCACGCCAATATTTTAACAAGCAGGTTTGTCCATCGCCAAGTTCCCTGTAACAGCAGACTGGATTGGCTAGCACAAGCTTAATCAGGTCTTTTTTATGCCTTTCTAAATACTACCCTCATACCTGGAGTAGATACCTGGGAAACATCAAAACTGGCAAGAGAAACTATCGGGGAAAAAAAGTCAAGCAGAAATATTCTTCACAAAAATTTTTCTCACTCGTTTTGGCTTTCCTTCAACCCAGCTATCTCTCGCTGGGTCTCCAAACATGAATACAACTCCTTTAAAAAAAAAAACTCCTTTAGAAAAACTCATACAAAGTGTGTCTGCTTTTCCGAAACAAATTACGTTATTTACTGTCAGAACAACAAATGAACTAATTTTCTTTTATGCTGACCTCGTAACATAAGTTAACATTTTACAATTAATAAGTTCTTCCTTCCTTTTGCTTTTTCATTTTTTTTTTCTTTTTTGCCTGCTATCTAGAACCTAAATTAGCCAGGGAGCTAACAAGATAACCAAATGGTTCATTTAGCTTCCTTGCTTGCACATTATTTTAACTAACAATTAATTTAATTCTATGTATTACACTACAAGATTGTAACAATCAACTATGTACATTGGAAAAAAAGCACAAATAAAGATTATTATCAAGATTATTACATATCAGAACAATTTTAATCATTAAACATCAATTTATTTCAAGCTGGAGACCAAACATTTTAACATTTCTAGCCAGCAAGACCTTCAGATAATGAGCATGAGGGTGAGTACATTAGTGCACGCCAGTAAAACTTTTACATGTAGATTTTAAATAAGTCATGCACTTCCCTTGTCCTCTCAACTCTCTTTCGCAGAAGCCTTAAGAAAAGATTGTCATGCAATTTGATGATGTAAAGCATGTCGTATTGGCTCTATTTATGTTCATATCCAGATCAGGCTCCGGTTGTTCGAAAGCCGATTAACGCTAATCCACGATTAAAAGTTAACTGAGGTTTTCTTCTGGCTCGTTAAGGAAGGTTTTTAAGGCTAATTTTAAGCTAATGGCAAAGAAACGTTTAAGGCAAAACTGAGGGACAAATATCTTTTGGAAGAATTCACATGGGTTAGTAAATAAACTTGAATCACAGTTCACGTTAACCCAGGATTAGCTTAATCGTGCTTTAAACAACTGGGCCCAGAAGGTTCTTATAATTATTAATAAATTAATAAACTACTCTCATTTATAATAACCATGAAATTCTTAATTAGCTTTTAAATTAGATAACTACTGGTAAATTATATGAAACAATAATTATATTACACATTTCTTAAACTATATTAGCTAATACTGTAGATGTATGCTTAACAAACTAACCAACACATGATATACCAAAGCACGATGAATGGATTACTTTCTTTACAGTGAGTAAGGGTGTTGCATAAAGACACATTCAAACAAATAAGGTATTAAACCTGAAACAAATTTCTCAATGCACAATAGACAAAATAAATACAATGCCAAAAAATAATAATTTGCCTTTAAATATGATCACAAGTGTTGTCAGTGTTAATAATGACACACTTGGTTATTTTCAACTAAACTACTGAAGCTCCAATCGTCAGGGACGCTCAGCAAAGTGTTATATAGGGAAGATCCGCCATTCATCCTTTCACATAACAACTTTTACCACAATGGGGCATCTTTCACATACAAAAAACCAAAAAAAGGACCTGAGTTGTATGTCTGACATTGCTTGTGTATAGGTCAATAACTAGACACATTCTATACGATCTACTGATGTTCCACAATTTACTTGACACTGATGATGACTTCGGTTGAGGTTTCCGTAATGTCAATGTCACCTCAAACAGTATCTTCTCAGGACTACATGTACACTCCCACGTATGATCATAATCTACATACTTATTATTATTATTATTAGTAGTAGTACAGTCGAACCCCCCATAAGTGACCACCCATAATGTCAAGGATATGTGGTTGCTTACGGGAGGTGGTTGCTTACCAGGTCAGACCACAGGGGGTCTAACTTTCGGGTAATTTACATATGGTGATTGCGGAGACCTAACCTCTTTGCCAGTGCTTATCGAAACCCATAGTAATAACTTTTCTTAACTACAAGTATATTAAGACTGGTCCAAAATTATTTTAGGCAAAAAATCTTACTTAATTACTTAATCCAGCGACTGAGGCAATTGTTGTGAAAGAAACTTGACTCCTTTATTACTCTAGGTGGCGCTGTCTAACTTTTTAAGTGAACGGAACATAAGCAAAAAGATAAGAGTTTTTTTTCCTAAAAGGGATACAATATGATTAAAGTTTATTTCAATGTGAAGTATAGTGCAAGTGTATTTTATCAATTGTTTTTCATGCTAAGTTATATCGGGAAACAATTCCGGTAGTTCCGACTGTGAGATTTACGGCGTCCGCTGTAATGATGTGGCCAATACGTTACAGCAACACATTTTTCAATTTCTGCCCATGAGGGATACAGCAGATTGTGTGTCAAGTGGTCGCCTACGGGAGGTTCAAAACAATTGAAAATTTTAAACAATCATCTCTTAAAGTGGTTGCTTACGAGAGGTGGTCGCTTACGAGAGGTGGTCGCCTACGAGAGGTTCCATCTATAGTGATTTGACTTGAAAACTTTTGGTATTTTGGAAAAGTGGTCGCAAATGAGAGGTGGTCGCTTACGAGAGGTGGTGGCAAAGGGAGGTTTGACTGTATTACTATTATTATTATTATCACATCATTACTATTAAGAAATATTAATATGGGAGCTTAAGAGTTAAACAATCCATTAACCTGCAATGCAGGCTTTTTCAGTTGGCGTGCAAGAGCCAGAATCTGCTTTTTAACATCCAAGATGGCAGTTAAAGGGCTCGACCAAAATAATATGCCTAGATTGCAAGCTAACAATACATAAGCAACAAGAATTCACACCTTTCAGTGCCTGAACACTATGTGTTCCATGGAGTATAAAACAAGACCTCAGAAAAGTGAGATCCATAGTACAAGTTCTCAAATGTAAACTTGGTCTTCTCAAACACAACATCCTTTTGTGGTGTGTTTTTATTTGACGTCACACTTTGGCTGAACCAAATCACGCAGCGTAAGGAGTATCGCACTCCACTCTTAACAAGTACGGCAGTTTTGAACTTAATATCAATCCCATCACCATTATAAGTTCCACAGTTGTCAGGCAAGTACTCTCCTTCCGTAAAACCAAGCACTTTTTCTTGAGGAGTTTCTTCTTTAATCCAAAGCTGAACCTTGTCTCGTCGACTTTCCACATCCGAGAGGCCAAAGGTGCGAGTAAAGACCCGTCCACCTGCTATGTAAACAGGAGACTCTGAAGTCACTGTAAATGACAGCGTCTCTTCACGTCGTCCAGTACCAGTACTGGGTGGTCTATACCAGTGATGCGGCAAGGGTGCCTCTGTGTAGCGGCAACAGCGCCTCATGGGCCTCCCACTACGTGGAACACAAGGGAACGCAACATCAAGCTTTGAATTTGGGGAAGTAAAATGTAGGAATATATTCAGAGCCTCCCTGTCAGTTAGAATATCCTGCGGTACAACCTTCTCTGCAAACTGCTTTTGGGTCATGACTGGAAAGCGCATGTTAAAGAGAGCATCACCCAGGATGGTCCTTAAATTCGCCCCTGAGGCTTCCAAGCCTTCGCTTTTACACTGCCTGCCAGCCCAGCGCATACAATACTCGAACAATTCCGACTCCTCGATTCGCAAAGTCTCCCTCCGCAGTAAAGACTTGATGGCGGCAAGATCGAGCTCCAGAAAACCCGGCGATTCTAGGCACTGTTTAGTGTTAAGATCAACAATGAACCAGCACCTCTTTTCAAGCTCTTCCTCCCTAAACTGACGAGCTTGGGTCAACGTCTCGAACACATTGTTAGGATCGATCCTCTCCTCCAAAAACTGGCCGCATCGACGCATCAGAGACAAAACTAAGTACTTCTTGGCCAAGTACATTACACCCAACACTGAATTGGCGGTGATCTGTAATTCGTCGTAGTAAATGAAACGGAGAAATTCGGTCAGGCACTCCGAATTACAGTCGGGTAATTCGATTTGCTTTCCTTGTTCGGCTACACCGCCATGAAACATAGCAAAGAAAACGGGACTACTTATCGCTAGGACGTACTTGTGCGCAGGCAGGGAGACTTTGGCGCCGTGATCTTTAGAGGAATCTTCTACAAGGAAGCTAACATCGCTTATCATAGGATTCAAAAACATGTACTTATTGCGCTCTCGTACCGTCTCCCTCGTCGACTGCCAATCGTCGGTTTGAATCTCACTTGAAAGATCCATAATATCAATAAGTAATTGCTTTGAAAAGGGAAAAAAGTTGTTGCATAACGTGGCAACGTTTGCTTTAGCCCCGAGTTTACTCAAAGTACCTCCCGTGACGTGTCAGATCAGGGTGAACTCTGGGGGCAAGGAAATGTCACGCACTCCACTTCCGGTTGATTTCAACTTCCGGAAATGGATACCTTCATTAAAACAGGGAAATGATTACGAATTTGGGCAGTTTTTTGGAGAGCAAAGTAATAAAACCTGAATTCACCATTACCGAGAAAAAAAAAAAAAAAACGTTCGCCACCCAATCATGAGATTTCTGTCTCATAATATCACCTGTTTTTTGTCATCTTCAAAACATTTGTCCAAGCAATTAAATCCCTCAAAATTGAAAAATATATACCTTTTAATTAATACACCAACAATGTAAAATGCAGTTTTTATGTACACACTGGTTTCTACGTTCCACACAGCTCTTAAATAACTTAAATTGTTTTGTTGTATCACCTGTTTTGATTCTTGTTTTAATTTGTGGGTACTTTTTTCAGAGGGTCGTACAGGGGTATTTTCATGATGCGTGATTAGCTGATTTTGTTTCCCGTGAAACGTGAATGTACTTAATTATTCTTCGTAATCCGTGACCTGAAGGTTTTGCGTGACCCGTGAAGAGCTTGAAAACGAAATTTTGATTTCTGTGATCCGTGATTTGCTATTTTTTCTGTTCGTGAACCGTGCAAGAGACCCCCCCTGTACGACCCTCTTTTCAGTAGCCCTGCAGCTAAATCTGAGCTCCATTATATTTTCACTGGACCCTGATAACCTGCAGCGGCATTGTTTTAATGTCTAGTCCTGAGTATTGTTCTGTTGTTCATTCTTCTGTTCACTCAACCAGTATTATGTGAGACATTGCAAATGGTGTAAGTTGCCCCGCTTTTTTGCAGCTCCTAAACACCGTGTAAGAATTTGCTTCACTAGCCAGAGAAAATTGAAATATGGAAAGACCAAGAATACAAAGTGTCTGCTGTAAAACAAATATAATTTCAACACAGCGGCAAAAGAATGATCTCTAAGCCAATACATACCTCATGTACCATATTCAGAAAGTACAGGGGAAGCTACTTCACTCTACGGTGATATGCAATTGGTATAATAATGCTATTATTATTTTGAATACAGGGCACTGAAACCAAGTTCCCTTCAGAAGATAATGTTGTAAAGCTTTTGAGTTTTTCATTAACAATTACACTCCAGCTTTACTTATCTTCAGGTATAGTTTTTCTTTTCCTCTGAGTGTTCTATGAGTAAATTCTGACCTCTAATGATATCAGAAAGTCAGTGATTTAGCAGCTAAGGTCCATTGTTTCTTGTCAGAACTCCCCAAAAGACTAATATTTGCATGCACAATAATTCCAGCTGTTGCATTACAGGAGCCTTAGCTATGCTCTGGGCACCTAGAGTTTTTGCTGTTTGGACTCCTAAGTTCTCAGCTTCTTGCCTTGTGGGCTCCTTCCAATTTTTCATAAACAGTAGCCTCACTTACACTTAATTTTATGTACCTGTAACCCTGCAGAGACGTAACAATGGGGGAAAGTCTAGCAAGTTTATCAGCAGGTTTTTATGTTTTCTAGAATTACACAATTCAGTTACAGAACACTGCTTTACAACTAGCTAGGGGTGGAATGATTCAAACACCCTTCGCATTTTCATCAGTGAAACCTCTCTTCCTTTTATAAAAAGGGTTAACAATGTAATTGCTTTTTCAAAAATTTTCATACTTGAATAATTTATTCATTTTACAGTTATTGCACTGCATCTGTACAAACTTGAAAAACTTACAATACACATTCAAGCTGCCATTAGAGCAACTTATACAAAAAGTCCAATATTTCAAAATAATATTAATTTTTCCACCACCATCTAAAGCTGTGGATGAGAAATTCAAATAACTTGGCACCTCTTTTTGTGCCAGGATTTCGGTTTCCCTGTATTTTCAGACAGGGGTATTATTTTGTGGTGTGGAATTCAGTATCAACTCCTCCAGACTGAGAAGGCTGGACTATCCATGCGTGAACTGCTTGGTAGAGGTTCACTTGCAGTCAGTACATCACCACTGTTAAATGCAGCTTGTTGCTAATTAAAAAAATAAATGAACAAACTATCAAACTTTTGGCCATTACAGGAAAAAGCAAAACATCACTGATAATATTATTGTTGTTTTGGACATTTGACATTTCTATTATTCTATTCTTTATTGTTGTATTTTTACTTGTTAGCCGCGCAAACACTAATAGCCTCATACCGCACGAGGACTGGACATCAGTTACAGGTAGTTTAAGTCGCGAGTTCACACACAGATGAAGTGGACAGGTTTTTTAGTTTTGGCCTTTTTGACGGAAGAATAGTGATTTATGCTTTCAGTCTCAGTCTCAGTAAGTTCAAATGTGTCACAGTGACTATTTTTAAGGTCACAGAAATCCATACCTCATAGTTCCGCTGTGTTCTGTCGCCATGAAGTGACTGTGTCTTAAACACATATGCTGACCCAGGTCTGGAGAAGTATGCTCTATCTGAACTTGGAATTTTGTCTTCTCCTGTTTCAACCTAGTAAAGAGATTATAATCTGAACATTAATACAGTAGGTACATGTAAGTGTACTGTATTTCAACAGACCTTGATGTCAATAACAGGCTTGGTTTAAATTTAATTGGCATTTACCACCATATTCCTTTTGTTCACATTGTTTACTTTGGGGCACCTACTCCATTAGTTCTCTTAGCTATCTGGGTGTCACAAACTTCACACAATTAATATGTATTCAATTTTTGGTCATTTTTTTCTTCCTTCATTTTTTATCTATTTTTAGCAACAATGAATTGTAAATTATTTTTGATTCTTTCTCTTTACTGTATGTACTGTATCCTTTATACCATTGTATGTGACCTAGTTTTAAAAAATAATAATCTTGTAATATTCGTGTGAATTAAATAAATTGACTTGAAATTAAAAAGAATTGAGGATGTAAGTGACAACTTTTTGGTGTTGTTTTGTTTTTTTATTTTTTAATTTAATTTTAGGCCCTTAGAATAAACTAACTTTTATGAAACACTGATTTAATTCCCACTCACCATATATCTAATGGATCTTTGTATAATATTAGTTTTTTTCTCATTCAGGGTTCTTGTTAAGATTTGTAAAAGGAGGTAATAAATTTGCAACAGTAGAGGGATGCCATCGTCTCCCAGGAAATGATAGGAGCAAGATGACCATGGAACGAATGGAAACCAAGTAACATGGGGGAGCTTGAAGTCAGTGTTGTTATTGACTAAAGAAATGCTCAAACCAAGAGCAATTTCTTTTTTAATGTTTTTACATTCTTTATGGCAAGGAAATTCCCAAAACAAGGACGTGAATAGACAGTAAAACTAACCACTTATTATAGTTACTCCCTCCTAACGAGAACCTTGTCATTAAAATCACCTATAATTATAATTATTATATTATTTAAAAAAAAACTGACATGTGGAAAAGTAACGTTATAACCATAAACAATATTTACCTGGCAAACTCAAACAACCAGTACTCCAGTTTGGTTCATGTTTTCTGTATGAACCAGATTGAGAAGCCAGTAAGCTCATAAGAATTAAAAAACTACTACTATTACTTCTTTGTTGTTACCTTCTTCACAATGTCCATTCTGATAAGTTCAGCTTTAGGTGTTCTCTTACAGCCAGCAGCTGCAAAAACATGTTAAATACCATCAGTGACAATGTTATATTATTTTAACAAACAATTTTTTTCCACTTCAATCCTGAGGTCATGGTTTTCAACATAAAATTGTTTTATGAGTAAAATTATGAGCTCAGGAATGTAGTGAAAGTTGAAGTTACTTGACTGTTGAATTACTGGTTTTCATGTGACATCAACCAAACCGCAAAGCCTTGACAATAATTTTTACCTTCATATATCAGGGTACAATTACCTAAAAATACATCTTCTACAGGTTTTCAGCTCGATAGCATCCTACCTATTAAAAATTTATAGAACATTTAGAATTTGCCGCATTTTCACTGTACGTGGCATCCAGATAGCAGCCATGGCAAAGCCGTTTCGTGTGTAAAAAATGGCACTGTGGGAGATTTTAGCATTCTGAACAGTTACAATATTAGGAGAAGTAAATTATGTGAATATTCACAAGTTCACATGAGAAAACTAACCACTTCTGTCTGTAGCAAAAAGTGAATTCCAGATGTTTTAATTAATTTCCGGCTGCCATGTTGGTGTGATGGTAAAACCGGCATTAGGAGTGAAAATTAAATGACTCACAGAACACACTTTTCTGACCATAATAAACATATCATGTTCACACTCACAACTAATAAACAAACAACAACAACTTTATTAATTAATTCAATAATTCAGGGCTCGAAATAACGGCCGGTCAACGGACAATGTCCGGACTGATTTGGGAGTTGACCGGTCAACCTTTCGTCTTGCCGGTCATGTTGACCGGTCACATTTGATCGTTTTGAAAATGAAATAAATTAAAATTTCCATGCTATTCAGTTGTTTCAGTTGTAGCAAGTCGGTGTGTATTGTCATTTGCGGAACTTTGATCTGAAATCCTGGGTGAAATGCAACAAGAACCGTTGTTTACAATCCGGGCATTGAAAACAGACATCGGGGTTCACGCACTTCCGGTCACAAAGTTGAAAATAATTTATTTTCTAATTCACTTTTATTAGTTAAATTTTCAAGTTTTGCATTTCTCCCTGCATATAAAGTAATTCCTCAGCCCAGAATAAATATAATCAAAGTACAAAAGCAAAGGAACTATACTTTATAAAACCAATAGTTATTCCAATCTTCGCAAGTTTATCTTTGGCGTGCGTAATATAAACATAAAAGGTTATACAATGAAAAACATCCGTGAACTTGAATCAATGTGCAAACATTCTAACGTTTGCCAGATATTATTGGCCTATAGAGATAACACAAAATGAAAAACATTCAAGCAAAAACTGGTTGTGATTGTCATGGAACGTGTTACAGAAAAATACATATATCTAAAGATTTGCGAGTTAAATAAAAGCCTGATGTGCATACAGTACGTCACATCACGGGAACCCGCGCAGTAGGCATGTGATCATATGTTGATAATCGCCAACTTCTTTGATTCTATCCTGTGCATTGTAATGTTCCCGAGTGATGTAATCAAAATCTTCTTGTGTGAAGTAATGCCCTCGAATATCTAAAAGTACTTTACTGTTAGTGTACTTCAACAGCTCGACAACACAATGTACAGAAAGAGCTTCTCGGTTGTGTGCCACACACAAAAGCTTGAGATGTTTGTGTTGCTTAAAGGGAGATATTTTATAACTTTCCTGAGAAATTTCTTGGCAGTTTTCAATAAAATAACATTTCCAGACAGATTTGACCATATTTCTTGAACACTTGATGTGTCTTCCAGTTCCGGCACACCCAAGTTAAAATGCCTGGTTACTAAGCTTTTCTCGATGAATCTCTTGTAATGAGGATTAGTATAAATCTACTAGTGTTCTATCACGAATGCCGTTCTCTGATTGGCTACGCTACTCGCTATCTATTCTGTGATAGATAGTGAGTAGCGATTTTCAACAAAATGGCGGCCGCTTCTTCGCGTTTTCGAAGTGTCTGCGATGAGGAAATAGATAATTTACAGGTTTAGTTTTGAACAACTAGTAGATTTATACTAAAACAATTAGATTATTCGCTCTCGATTTCTATGCGTGATAGTTGATTCGGGCTTCGCCCTCATCAACTATCACGCGATAGAAATCTCGAGCTCATAATCTAATTGTTAAGTAGAAACATGGATTACTGGTGGAGTTTTAGGATCAAGATCTCACACCGTGATACGTACACCAGAAATCATTATATTTGGAGGCAATTACTGTGCATTTACTTATTTACAAATTTAATGTATAAGATAACGATATTTAACGTGCTGTGGGTTAGTCCTACAGACAGTGTACAGTACGTATTAATACACATACACTGTAAGCTTATTTTCATTTTGCTGCTGTAATTTACTTTTGTTGTTGACAATGAGTGCTTTAAAGTGCTTCAACTATTTTGGAAATATATAACGCCAGTTTTGGTTCATGGGCCCCTGTTTTAAGAGTTATTTATTTTATATAATTTGACTGGCCAGAAACGGTACGTAACCGAGCTAAAATGAATTAGGCCGGTCATCGTGTCCGGAGACTCTCCGGAAATTATTTCGAGCCCTGTAATTCAATAACATTATTAGTTACTTCAATAACAAACCTGCAAAAAATGGCCATATTGCATCAAGCGCTGAGGCAAAATCCACTGCTGACCTAGAAATTAAGTGAAATGATTCATATGTTACAAATTACCAGAACTTCACCTTACGGGGCTAGGATTAAGTAATTCAACAACCCATACGGGGTTTTAAACTATTTACCAATTGAAATTAATTTGAATTGTTACTTTCATAATTCTGAATAATCTAAGTCTGACTGTTAAATTTTAATGAAACTTTAAAAGGAATTGACTCTTTTCACACATTTTACTTTGCAACTAAGAACAATTGTGAACACTACAAAATTTGTAGTGTTCAGAAATATTTAATATTTCTGGAATGTTTCTTGTGTTGGTAAAGAAAATCAATCAGATATGAGATGAAAGAAAGACAAGCTGTAACGGTCATTTTTTTTGTGGATTGTAGTTTTTTTCTGTGATTTTATTTTGCTTCTGATTGGTCATAGAACAATGAACATTCCTGGAATAACTATTAGTGTTCATGATTTTCTTAGTTTCATAGTAACAATCATTCAACACCCTTTTAGTGTCACTATTCCGCATATACTTTAAATTATTATTGTTTAACAAAGCATGCAGCTAGATAACAGTATTGAGACAAAGTAAACAGACAACAAGGTGGCGTAATTGGGGGACACATCCCCGTGGCAGGTTAATACGACTTCGGGTTATGTGCGCAAAACAAACGTAAGCCTCACTTACCTCCCCACTAACGTGGGGTAGGACAAGAGTATTGGCAGAGCCTTTCTTATCTCCCGAGCACCATACGGGCTGGATCGGACAAGATAAAGGCAAAGGTATGAGATGGCAAGATACGAGCAATGCCAAGAGCTTGAGGGAAGTCGCAACGCAGACTTAACCGAACCACAAGGAGTGACCCCAAGTTTAATGAATATATAACAATCCTCCTCCAAAGGGAGGGAGGGTGGGTAAACAAAATTCTTATACGTGTTTGCGTTCGTGCAATACTGCCAGGATAATGCCCTGGGATAGTGTTCTGACGCTTTTATAGCGAGACAGTGACTCAAAGTTCGGCCAATAGGTACAAACGTACTGTAAACTAAAGGACACAACGTGGCAAACTACTAGCCATCAATAGGGCTTTACAAAACGAGAACCAATCCCAGCAAAGGTAAGATTCATTTCTAGACAATTGTGCAACATATTGGTACAATTTCCTAGCCATGAAAGGCTTTTATCCTAACCCTACTGAATAGAGAGTATTCATTTATGAATGAGGCTTTCGTGTATACATTGTTGTCTGGGGTCGACACAACATTGCGTGACCAGCCACCCCTAAGGCGTCACGTTCCATTAAGCGCATTTTACCGTTCGGTAAAAGCCTTATTAATGTCACTATTCCGCATATACTTTAAATTATTATTGTTTAACAAAGCATGCAGCTAGATAATAGTATTGAGACAAAGTAAACAGACAACAAGGTGGCGTAATTGGGGGACACATCCCCGTGGCAGGTTAATACGACTTCGGGTAATGTGCGCAAAACAAACGTAAGCCTCACTTACCTCCCCACTTACGTGGGGTAGGACAAGAGTATTGGCAGAGCCTTTCTTATCTCCCCAGCACCATACGGGCTGGATCGGACAAGATAAAGGCAAAGGTATGAGATGGCAAGATACGAGCAATGCCAAGAGCTTGAGGGAAGTCGCAACGCAGACTTAACCGCCACAGATGCATGCACAGCATGCATCCCCCCAAGCCAACCCTAGCCTAAAGAAAGTTGCCCGAAACACGGGCCATTTGCGGGACCGCAGAAAGAAGCACTGATTCAGGAGTGCG
The DNA here is from genome assembly GCF_977016875.1 of Pavona decussata. Classification (NCBI taxonomy): domain Eukaryota; kingdom Metazoa; phylum Cnidaria; class Anthozoa; order Scleractinia; family Agariciidae; genus Pavona; species Pavona decussata. Next base: position 5,015,155 of record NW_028145528.1, on the reverse strand, counting down.
GATATAAATCTGGTAACAGTCTGAGGACCAGCGCCCCAATACTTTAATTAGCCAGTCTGGTAAGCCTGCAGCGGCAGCGGCGGATGCTGCGCCTATGCAAAAACTATGACCCTTGAGACTTTTGTAAGGGAGCCCCGCGCAGCGGGCGGAGTCCCGAAGCAATAGCGTGACAGAGGACCTAGTGAGTAGCCGGCCTGACCGAAAATAGAACAGGGGTCCCGGTTGTGGCCGGGCCAAGATAAAATACTGTTGCATGGCTGAGACTGGACATAGTAAGGAAGCACACCGGGGAATAACCAGTGAGTGCCCTTCCCTAAAAATGTCAGTCTTTGAGGACTTGAGCGTGACAAGTATGCGCTGCGGGCGGGCCAGACATGGCAGAAAAGTAATGCAATCTAATGTAAGGTTAAATTTAGAGCTAAATTTATGTACCCCCGGATAGGTAAACTCGCTACAACGAAGAAAGGCAAAAAAGGCGAGAGTAAAGGCAGCCCAGATCATGGAAAAATCCCTGGGACCTAACCACTTGTCAAGGATGGGGCGAATAGCTAACAGGACCCGGGGGGTAACCGGCTGACGGCGAATGCGAGGGGAACCCTGGTAACGGAGAATACCCCGGAGAATCTTTTGGAGAAGAAGACGCCCTCTTAGGGGGTCCTCATACCCTGAAAGAATATGAAGATTACGAACTGCTGCTAAGTAGATTTTAATTGTACTGTGACGAACCGTACGAGCTAGGAAGGATGCAAAATAAACAAGGGTCCCTTCGGATGCGGGAAGAATAGCGCCTTCTGGTGTTGTAAGCCTGTTCATGAGGCAAAACTGAAGAAACCGCTTTTCCCCAGAGCTATATGTTCGGTTGGTGTTCACTGATAAGGCCCAGTTAGTGTACATCAAAACTTCATCCTTCAGAGGGTCATGAAGGAAGGCGGGATGGAACAGGGGCTCTGGTCGGCATCGGGAGCGAGTTCCCGGAAGCGGCTGACCTGAAAACGGGAGAGGGCATCAGCGATTTCGTTGGAGACTCCCGGGACGTGACGGGCCCGCACCAAGAAATTATGTTTCATGGAAATTAAAACTAAGAAACGAACTAAGTCCATTATTCTGGGAGCTTTGGAATGGCCCGAGTTTATGATGGCAACAACGCTCTCATTATCGCACCAAAACTGAAGGCGTTTCCCCGAAAAATGGGGGTACCAGAGTACACAGGCAAGTACAATAGGAAAGAGTTCCTGCCATTCGATACTAATCCCCTTGCGTTTGTCAATGAGCATGTGAGGGGGCCAACGCCCTTGGAACCATTTACCATTAAAATATCCCCCAAACCCGATGGTGCTGGCAGCATCGGTGTACAATTCGAGGTCAGGGGTAGAAGTTACAAAAGAGTCTAGGAAAAAGGAGCGCCCATTCCATTTAGCGAGAAAAGCTTTCCACATGGTGATATCCCGAAAAAATTCCTTGTTTAGGCGAATATGGTGAAAACGGCTGGAAGCCCCTCTAGTAAGATTAATCATGCGTTGTAGGAAAGTCCTTCCTGGGACAACAACTTTACAAGCGAACTGCAGGGTACCTATAAGGGATTGGAGCTCCACCAACCGAGCTGAGCAGCGATTGGCGAAAGAATCAAGGAGCTGTCTGATTCTGGTCAATTTATCGTCGGGTAAGCGTGCCTCCATACGATTACTATCAAGGACGATACCCATGAATTCTAAAACCTGAGAGGGGCCCAGGGTCTTTGATGCTACCGTGGGGACCCGGAGGGACATAAATACCTTTAGGAGGGTACTAAAGCTCCCCAAGCAAGCTAGTTTCGTGGGTTCAGCGATAAAAAAGTCATCCAAGATGTGAATTACGTGTCTCAAACCATAGTTATGCTTTAGGATCCATTCCAAGGCATCAGAAATCTGATTAAATAAAAAGGGAGCACTACGGAGCCCAAATGGGAGGTAAAGATCTACGTAGTAGTGGGATTGCCAGTAAATACCCAGAAGGTTCCAGTCGTCAGGGTGAATTGGCATAAGGCGAAAGGCGGATTTGAGATCTGTCTTGGCCATGAATGCCCCAGGGCCCAAGGAGCGCAAAATTTGTACCGCATCGTCCACCCGTACATACTGAAGGGAATAGGGGTCTTTTGGAATGTGATCGTTTATGCTCTCACCCTCAGGGTAAGAGAGGTGATAGATGGTTCGCCACTCTGAGGAGTGTTTCTTGGGGACCACGCCTTTGGGATGACACTGCAAATCCGGGAGTGGTGGGGAAGGGAAGGGGCCCGCGACTCTACCCAACTGCATTTCCTTGTTAAGGTTTGCTGAGACAACCTCTGGATGTTGAGACGCGGAGAGCAAGTTGCGTGACACCCGGGTTTGTTGAGGGCCAAGGTAACCTATGCGAGCACCATACCGGAGGGCATTAGCTAAATTATTAACAAAAGAGCGATCAGGGTGATTAACTAATTCTAGTACTAAGTTATCTACATGTAAGGGAGTGGACACTGTGGGTCTCTGGCTCTGCTGGCGCTGTGATATACGTGTTTGCGTTCGTGCAATACTGCCAGGATAATGCCATGGGATAGTGTTCTGACGCTTTTATAGCGAGACAGTGACTCAAAGTTCGGCCAATAGGTACAAACGTACTGTAAACTAAAGGACACAACGTGGCAAACTACTAGCCATCAATAGGGCTTTACAAAACGAGAACCAATCCCAGCAAAGGTAAGATTCATTTCTAGACAATTGTGCAACATATTGGTACAATTTCCTAGCCATGAAAGGCTTTTATCCTAACCCTACTGAATAGAGAGTATTCATTTATGAATGAGGCTTTCGTGTATACATTGTTGTCTGGGGTCGACACAACATTGCGTGACCAGCCACCCCTAAGGCGTCACGTTCCATTAAGCGCATTTTACCGTTCGGTAAAAGCCTTATTTATTCATTTCTACTAAGAACCCCTGTCTGTCATAATCACACAAGGCACTTCAAATACAACTGCTCACCTGCCAAAATTGTCTCTAATTGTAAGGTCAGGGCTATGATTCATTAATGTCATAACAACTTTGCCATGCCCTTGGAATGTTGCACAGTGAAGGGCAGTCCAATTTGTACCTCTGTTACAAGCATTGATGTCAGCTCTGTAAAATAAACAGCACTTAATTTGAATAATCATAATGGTCAGTTTCAAGAAATTTTGAAGAAAGTTGTCTTAGGTGAAATAAATGGGCACCAATCTTGTACCCAGAGTTCTCAGGCTCTCTGGCCAGTGGAACCATCCCTGGAGGGGCTCTGGGGTACTGGAATTTTTTCAATGCAGAAGTCCCGAGGTGAAAAAGCAGAGCCATTAAAAGGGCAACCAATAAAAAAATTTAAGATTGCACAGGCAGAGATGACAGTGCCTCACTCACTCCATAGTTTTATCATAGTTAATTCATTTTGTTTTCTTTCAGAAACATGAATGTTGTCCCTCGTGATTATCAAATAGTTGAAAATTAAAATTTCTCTGAACGAGTCCGTAAAGGACCGAACAAGATGTGCGGCAATCCAAGGATTTGTCCAGTCAATACCCAATTTTGACCGGACATTGTCCGTTGACCGGCCGTTATTTGCAGCCCTGTAAACGTTACTGGAAATCCACTTCATAAAAAAAATAAAGGTTTGATTGTCAATTTCTATTTAAAGTTTTCGTGCTCATTTAGGGAAGCTTTTTGTCTTCAACAACAATGTTGTCTTCTGCCTTCTGAGTTAGATAATGTAATCTGCCCCAGGTCATGACGTTTTTCCAAAAGCAATTTCCGGTATGATCTCAGATAAATAGGAAATATAAATAGCTGTGAACAGTGCGTGAGTCAGATATGTATCTGCCCCTTTCATGACGTTTTCAGAAAGAAATTTCCGGTATGATCTCGAGTACCGTAACGCAATATTTCAGCATCACGCGTAAATATAGGCATCTTGTGCTTGCATAATCCCAGTTTAAAACGGAGAGGCAACTGCAGGCATATTAAAGTGCAAGCACAACAAACCAGGAAGTCTTTAGATTAGATTAGATTAGATTACGTAGATTAGATTAGAGCTACGTACTTCGTACATGCACACAAGAAAGGCCTTTGGATTGACATTTATCAAATCGGCGAGAAACAGCTAAAGTATGAGACTTGAAAATGGCATACTAGCTTACCCTCTGTCTAGTAACAGCTGCACAATATTATTATAAGCCCAGAAAGCCGCAATACAGATGGGTCTGAAGCCCTCAGGGGAATACGAGTTCACATTAACACCTCGGTCCAAAATGTCCTTCACCGCCTAAAAAGACAAATACAATACTGCTTTAAATACAATATCGGTAGTGCGAAGAATGCTTCTAAATGTGAAGTTCATTTGTAGGCAAGAATGCCGTTAATTCTTCAGATATCAAACCTTTAAATCGCCTGTAGCCGCAGCGCTTGTCAAATCTCCTCCGTCCGCCATTTTGTTTCTTTTCCTTATGAGGAAAGCCGCTGATCGAAGTCAGTGCCGTACCCATGAGTGTACCCGCTGAAGGATGATCACGGGCTCAGCCGCGTGACTCTGCATTCGATTCTCCGTGGCTTTGCAAAGAAGATCGGTGTGAAAATGGCCTACACACTTGAGCAGCTGAAAAAATACACGACAGTCGTCGCTGATTCAGGCGACTTCGAAAGTAAGACAGAGACAACTTGTTGATGTCTTTAGTCCTTCGCTGGTGGAGCTCATTTCTCTTGTTTCGTTTTCAGCTATCTCGCAGTACAAACCTACCGATGCGACAACCAACCCTTCACTTTTGCTGGCTGCGTCTAAAATGCCTCAGTATAAGCAATTGCTGGAAAAAGCTGTTCAGTACGGAAAATCAAATGGAAGGTAATAGAGAACGATGTGTTTTTATCCACAAAATTTGATTTATTTGGCGTTTTTGTGGGTACAATCAATGATACAAAGTCACGCTTCAAGTGTTCAGCTGAATTGGAATTTAAAAATTTGCGTGTTGTGATAATTTATAAGCAATTTGAAAGGCATGAAAAATGCAAAATGTAAATTATTTTATTTGTGACGAAATGTTGTGGCTGTTATAAGGCGCCAATATCAATGCTGAGAGCTGTCTTGCGTAATTAGGTTTCATTCTTTGCTAATTATCTTCCAAAAAAAAGTTTTTGAAAGTTGACCTCGATGACGCACGTGCATGATAAACAGAATCGACGGACCATAAATTTTTAGTCTACAAAAGAATGTTAGGATTTATCTTCTGGTATCTAAATAATAAAATGCAAAGATTTTTAGCTTATAAGTGTCACATTACCGTGGTGACTACAGTATTCTTGTTTGTATATGTGATCATGACTGTGGTGCTTTACTTAAAATCTGTTCATACCAGTTATAACTTTCATGGAAATTCTGTGATGTTGACAAACACAAATTAAATAAACAACTTGATATTAAACCATCAGTGTCATTATAAATTATTAGACCCACTGCAGTGCTATGAAATCTTACTGTATAAATAATTCATGCATTCATTCATTCATTTGCACGTTCATTCGTTCGTTCGTTCGTTCGTCCATTCATTCATTTATTCATTATCACAGCTATAAAGGTTATTTTCCATCTGATCACCAAAAAATTTGCTATATATAATTTTTTAAAGAAAGTGATCAGCAATAAAGTGATTTATACTTTATATGGAAACTTGGTAATCCAACAGACCCTATACAAAAATGGCTGACATTTTATTATTTTTTTGTTTGCATTCAAAGTAGCCTTACTAACCTCCTTCTTGAGTTCAAAAATCAAAAGAATATTTTTGCCTTGAACGAGGCTAGTGAGGCTAATATGAATACAGACAAGAGAATATTAAAATGTCAGCCATTTTTGCATAAGGTGTATACACTGCAGACACTTTTACTGCCTGGTTTTCATATAACTGCTGATGGTCACTCCATTTTTGTCAACAGCAGTGACTGGTGGCAGTCATATCAAAACAAGATATAAGACTCAGCCAGAGTGTTGCCTTTGTACAGTGGTTTTTATTGCTAATCTGTGCTTACTTTTCAACAAAAACAAGGCCAAAATTTTGTGTCAGTATCATTTCATGGTGTACAGTGTACAAATTAAAGGAACACAATGAAGCAAGAAAAGAGATACTTGGGAGTTTGTTTATTAACTTGATAGATTTCTCTCTTTCTTTTTCAATTTGAAGCACCCTTGAAGAGCAGGTGACTGCTGCAATGGATAAGCTGGTAAGTAAGAAAATGTCTGACTTTTATTGGACAAAATTAAAATGAATTAAGAACAGCATTTCTTGGTTGCAGCTATTCTAGTCTTTTGTAGTACTTTTATTGATTAGAGAACTTATCTATGTTAGGCATATCTTAACTCAAACTGACCCATTTATACAGGCGTGTTAATAGGTAAGTGTCCTTCTAAATGGTATAATGGTAGACAAGGCTGAGCCCTGTGAAGTCCCATCGTCATGACAAAGAGCTGAACGTCAAAACATCCACTCTCAATCTCTTTACAGTGACCAAATTACCTTATAAAATCCCACTCCTCCACCTAAGCAGAACCACATAAAGAAACTGATTCCCACATCTTAGACATTATCAAATAGTGTCCCATTTAAAATTTGCATCAAGTACTCAGAAACATCTTCAGAAAGACACACTTAGGATTTTCTCCCTTAAAATGTGATTGCATTTCTTGAAAATATTATTTTAAATAAAGGGTTCTAAGCACATCATTTTATATTGCTGGAGTCTAATTTTATGGCTCTTGTTTTCTCTAGTTTGTCTTGTTTGGAATTGAAATACTCAAGATTATCCCTGGTCGGGTTTCAACAGAAGTTGATGCCAGGTAAGTTAACCGTATACATGATAGCATTAATAAAATTGAGTTTTGTGTAATAACCGCCGACCAGTTAGCTCAGTTGATTGAGCATCGGACTACTGTGCGGGAGGTCGTGGGTTCAAACCCCGGCTGGACCAACACTCAGGGTCTTTAAATAACTGAGGAGAAAGTGCTGCCCTAGTCTTCTCGGATAAGGACGATAAACCGTAGGCCCCGTCTCACAACACTTCAATGTTCATAACCCTGTGGGACGTTAAAGAACCCAGACACTAATTGCAAAGAGTAGGGCATGGAGTTCCCGGTGTGCTGGTCGGGTCTTTGTGCTGTTTCATGATTTCATGGGTTGGGTGGGTAGGATGAGGTCGCTAATGGACATATGCTGATGTAAACCACATGAAAAGAAAATGCGGTATATAAATGCATTACCATTACCATTTGAAATCTGAGATGCATTGACATTCAAGACAAGTACCTAATCCGATTCATAGTACAACCAAGCATGTTCTTCTGTAAATAAAACAATTAAATATTCTGCTACTAATTCTATGGACAGACAAGGAGATCCATTAGCTAATGGTTATTAATTGCCCAACTTCTTGCTGGACAGATAATACGTAAAAATACAAATTTAATTTAAAGCAAAAGAAAGGTTACTTTGCTTACAGCCTTAATCAGTTAGTGAAAATGGCATCCTGTGACAAAACTCATGAATACATGATTAAAAATTCACTGGTGTCTTATTAATGTTAGCATGATCTTTCATTTCTGTTTAATTTTGCTTGTAGGTTGTCCTTTGATGTGGAAGGTTCAATTGAGAAGGCAAGACGATTTATCAAATTATACGAGGATGCAGGAATAAGTAAAGACAGAATCTTAATCAAACTGAGCACAACTTGGGAAGGAGTTGAAGCTGCTAAGTAAGTAACTTTCTTATGATCTGGCCAATTTTGTATCCAGTGTATATCCCCTTTTGTTAATTATACTAAGTAAGTTGCTTTTCAGATGGGAGTCTCCTAGAACTCCTTTAAGCCCAACATCAATGCAGACATGCTTTGAGAACTTATTTAAACACAAGACATTTTGCATGAATTGATCTTTTCCTCCATTCCTATATGTTTCATCAATAAGTGAAATGATGAAAAGTCTGTGGAGCACGTCTACCTTTCTGTTATTATTAAAGGTTATTCTTTAATTTGTTACTTGTTAGGGTGCTTGAGAAGGAAGATGGCATTCACTGCAATATGACCCTTCTGTTCTCTTTTGCACAGGTAATCTTTCTAAGGCTATGTTTTTGCTCTTATTTGATGTCAGTTAACTGCATATGTGATGCATTTAGTGTGCAAAACGCAAACTGTGTCGTGCTGCTCAACTAAGAAGGGAAACTGTCAACCCTTCACCTAGTGCCAAAATGTAATGTGTATTTTAATTTTGGACAAAATTTTTTAGGAACATACTACTAAATACTTGGTATACAAAATTCCCATATTTAAGTGGTCACACTTTGGTATTTAACTTACAGACTAAACATTGGAACTGTCACTCCAGCGATTCGTAAAGAACACAGTCTCTTGCACTGATGTTTCCAGACCTTTAATTAACTTCAACTTGTCTCTCAACACCGTAAGAACTAAAGATTAAAATGTTTACAAATTACTCAACTGTTACAAGATTACACTGATGAAAAATATTGCTACGCTAAACAAAAGGTAAAAATAACAGTTTACACAAATGGATAAAAACAACTAAATGAAAACGCTAAGTACAGTGACATTGACTTGCGTTAATATAAATGAAAGTTAAAAACCAATACAAAGCAACAAACTTAAGTTAAAAGCGTTGCTAAGTACGCGTACGCTAATCGAAACATTCAACTCTTAATTACATAAAGCAGCGAAAATGTTTACCTCCGTGCTGCCTTCAAATAACTGGAATGATAGTTTCTACTGTAGCTTGGTGAACTTTAACTTGAACTTTCTTGCACTTAAAACTTTAACTTGACTTGGACCTAACTTCTTGAACTTGCTTACGACTTGTGACAAAAAACTAAAACAGTTTGACTTTTTACTTGATTTGCGCTGTCGCGTGCCCTGTCGTGATCGGCAACAGCACGCGCTATTTAAATTACGCGTTTTCTAGAAACTTCTAGATAGTTCTACGAAAGAGTAAAAACGTTACTTACGGGAAAACGTTACTTAAATAAGCCGATTCCTAAAATGAATTATTGGCCTTTGTTAAACAAATAACAACTTGATAAAACAAACACAATATAAACAAATGCCGTGACTCACAGTTTCCTGGGGTAGCTACAGGAACTACCTTGGGAACATGTAAGTAAACAGCACCACAGGAAATTAGAGCTTAATAGGTGCTTTCACTTGTAATTTATTTATTTATTTACACCACCACCTCATACATAAGCATATGTAAAGGGCAGTTGAACTTTACAAAGTCAAGAGTTAGTCCCTTAAGTGCATGGCTGAAAATTTGGATATGATTCCTTCAGCTGTGCTTTCATTTCTTCATTTTTACCTTGCCAATTACCTTGCCATTTGTTGGGCAATGGATTACCGATAGTTGGTGGCCAGGTTTACGGGGGAGCTGACTTTGGGAAGTAAACTTTCTTTTAATGCAGTAACTGTGTTTAATGAAGTCCTCGGGCCAAGCAAGGATGGGAGTTGCCAAAGTTAACACAAATTCAAACTCTTCAGAGACTTCAGCAGAGACTTAATTTGGGGCAAGGACAGCAAGAATTTGGACTAGCAGTCATGATGATTTCAATAAAAATTATTAATTGGTCAACCCTATCACCTAATGAAGACTAGCATAATGTCGTCAAAATGACACTACATGTATCTACAACTTACATCTGTAGTAACTATTTATTAATCAGTTTGGCTGTCTCTTACCTCCTCCAGGCTGTGGCTTGTGCTGAAGCTGGTGTAACCTTGATCTCTCCATTTGTTGGACGAATTTTTGATTGGTATGTGAAGAATACAGACCAAAAGGAATTCAAACCTGCAGATGATCCAGGTAGGAATAAATCAATGCTGAAGAAATGCTACATAATTATGTTACATAAATTTGATCCAAATCAGTATCCTGTCACCACTGCAAGGATTTTTGTATTTGTTTGTTTCTAACTTTGTTGGATGAGTACATACAAGTTAGTTATTACCAAAATAAGGAACAGTAAATAGGAACCTATTAAGGACAGTTCCTCTTTTTGCTACTGTGCATGTGTTCTGCACATCTCGGAATGTTCCGAGAAAGTCAGGTTTCTTAGCGGTGGGGTGTGCTAAAACAGAGATATTTTTGTGCAATTATAACTGTGAGGGAAAAGCAGAATTATTGGCAAAGGTTATTGGAATCCGAAAAGAAAATTAGGGGTAACCATGCATTTTTCAGAGATAATTTGTATTTTGGTACACTTTTTCAGGGTTGTAGCTAAGAAATTTGTCTGCCGGTAAGCTGAGAAATTGAGCCGGCTAAAGAATGCGCGAAGTGCCTTCTGCCGTCGGCGTAGCAGACGGAGGGGTAGGTATGGGAGGGGGTTGCCCCCTCCTATTAGGGGGGTCTGAGGGGCCTCCTCAGGAGATTTTGAAAATTTTAATTCAATTTGGTGCACTCTGGTGAAATCTAGGGGCTCTTTTATGCAAAAAGAAACAACCATTAAAGAGAAGGTGAGCTGTGGTGCTGCAGTTTGAAACGTGCAGTACAGAGATTCACCCTGAATTTATTCAAAATTTTCTCCCTCGCTTTGACGTTTCCATATTTACTTCGTGTGGTTTTCGTGGTTTGGCGTTCCTTGAACTCTCTACCAGGTCTGTTCACTGTGCCCCTAAGGAGAATGACAGACCTGACTTCTGAGCAGACAGTGCTTTGTTTTACTTCAGTTCATAAATCTATGCTGTTTTCTTAATTCTCTTTTTGGTGAGCTCACTAGAAGAATAGTTCTTTATTTAAACACGGTAAAATCCATCAGGAGTATAAAAAATTAGAAATAACCTAACTCTCCTAAACAAAATTCAAAACCTAACTACAACTAATCTAATCTAACTAAAACCCGTTTTTCATGAATGCCGTGTATACTCTAACATTAACAATGAAAATACGTGAGTAAGATTTTCAACATTTACTTAACATAAAAGTAATGAGAACGAAAGCTACATCGCTTTCCATTCGTTCCGAAAAGATAAGTGCTTTTAAGTTTGCACTAGAATATCAGAAAATCGATTCTTATAAACGCTTAGAACTGCAAACAAAAGAGCTGTCCACTCGGTCGTTCAGCTGTTCATCCAGTTTCGCGGGTTCGTTCACTTGGTTTCTCGTTCGTTCGTTTTCGCCGGCGAGCACTCGGCGGACCGTTTACGTTTCTGGGTTTTGGTTTCTGGTTTGGTCAGTTGTTCCTCCATTTGCCCAGTTCTTCTTGCTATTCATGAGCATAAACATGTTATAAGCAATAAAATTTAACCAATTAAAACATTACAAAGAAGTTCCTTCATGTTTTTTTCTCTGTCATGCTACAGAGAAAGACTTCTTCTTTCTCCGATCTGACACAAATACCTGGCCCCAGTTGTTCAAAGAGCGGATAACTTTATCCACTGGATAAGTCACTATCCAGCGGAGCAAATATACTCCACCTGACGCTTTAGGCAAGTTTTCTACACAATCACATACTTAAATTTCACATTTGCTTCTACCCTATCCACAAATTATAAGGCTATCGGGAAAATCTTTCACACATTTTATCTGCCGGATAGCGACCTATCCAGTGGATAAAGTTATCCGCTTTTTGAACAACTGAGGCCTGGTAACAAACTCGTTCCCAATCTTTCGCAACGCCTTGAATGCGGGGGCTACCAAGCTTCGTGTTGACAAGATGGCGGACGCAGAAAACGGAAAGGACACGGTAAACAAGTTCTCAAAACCAGACTTTATTTCAATTACTTTATGGCATCGATACTCAAGGTATTCAGGAGTTTATTCAACCTTTTCACTTAAAATATATTATTCTAAATCGAACAATTGCTTGTGGGTAACTAAAGAACTGTTCATTGCCCTTTTAACCGAGTGCTTGCCACCCAAAATTCAGCCGGCGATGACCTCTTTCCCAGCCGGCGAATTTAGCCGGCAGCCGGAGCTTAGCGACAACCCTGCTTTTTAAAACTATTGTTGCTTATAATTATCTCTAAAAAAATGCCTGGTAACCCCCAATTTTCTTTTTGACTTCCAGTATAGCCCTTGCTAAGATCTGCTTTTCCAGCATAGTCATAAACCACACAAGAATACTTCTGTCCCTGTTTAGTAGGCATCCTCCTTTAAGGTAATTCATATACCCAAATGACTTGGAAGAAAAGGGACGTTAGGTGTTATTGACAAAATTGCACAGTCATATTAACCTTCCAAAGAAGGTAAATTTACATTTCAAGATGCGTTTCAGCCAGGTTTAATTTTTGTTGCACTTGATTTTATTGATATGAAAGCAGTCATTTGTAATACATGTAACTGTGGTCATATTGATTTAGGTGTTAAGAGTGTGACAGCAATCTACAATTACTACAAGAAATTTGGTTACAAAACTGTTGTCATGGGTGCGTCATTCAGGAACACTGGACAGATTACTGAACTAGCTGGATGCGATCTTCTTACTATCAGGTAACAATGGAGTTACAATTTATTGGCAAATCAGTCACATTCTTATTAATACCAAACTAAACTTCCACCAAGTGGCTCTTTCATCCACTGTTTCTAGGTCAAATTGGAATTTGGGAATGTTGGTTTTTGTGGAGGGAGGGAAACAGGAG
>NW_028145528.1:4862500-4997500 GCF_977016875.1 Pavona decussata | reverse complement strand
AGCAGCAAAGCTTGATGTGTATTGTACAAAGATTGGACTTTGCTCCTTGAGGCAAATTCGGAAGAATTTTAGATTATCCTGTCCTTTGTTTTTCTGAAGGAGAGAAGGCTAAGAGAATCGTGAACCTGTTATTGCGGCCACAACGATCTGTCGGTATTTGATACTTCAATACCGCTGTTATCGCAAGGGATTCCCAAGACGCCAAGCCAACGTCAATCTTGGTTTGATTTAAATAATCCTGTCACTCAATCCTTGCCGTCACTTTTTGTAACCTAACCGCTATTGCTCAATTCGATATAAAGGATCTATACTGGAACACAGATTCACAGAAACACATTAACACAGAGATTAATCTTGAATTGGCTGCCAGCCACGCGGTGTAAAAAGGGTTTGCAACGTACGACATTTTCACACCTCAATTTGTTCTGCTCGCGCGCACGTACGCCATACTAGCAACTTGTTACACAAGATGCATACCAAACCCGGACAAAAAGAGCCCAGCATATTGGTGAAGTTCGTGAGCGCTGGTTTAGCGGCTTCTGTGGCTGAGGCCGCTACTATTCCAATAGACACGGCGAAAGTTCGCCTTCAGGTAAGCGGGTAATCGGGTGGTTCGATTCAGTCAAATTCGTGAAATTTGTATGGAAATATCAACAAAACTGCTCTCTACGGGTGTAACTTGCAACTCTAGACCGCGTAAAATGAAAAATTAAATACGTTAAACGTTGCTAATACGTATAATAGTGTATTTAAGAGTAAACTGGTCAAAATATTTAGCTACGTTTTGTAAAAAAGCGTAAGCTTATAATAGAACACAGTTTTGTTAATATTATTGCCCGCTCGCGTCGAAATCTACGTCAAAATTCGAGAGAGCGAGAAATGGCGTAATGCATACATCAGTTTTCATGTCTGTATTGTTGTTAGCTAAAAGGGCCTTATCAAATGTTTTCAGTGGTAAAATTAATATCGGTGTGCACTTCCTCTTTCACTTTCTCAGTTTTCTTGTGACGTGTCGCAGGCGAAGTCGTCACATGAAGTCGTGTTTTAAAATAAACCCGGATTAGGAACCCCGAGTAGGCAATATATTTATTACGGGAAAATGGGCATTAAGAGACAGTTGAAGCAAATGTTACATTTTTAATGGCAAGTTTGTTGTCAGAAAGTTTTGTGAAAGACGGAGCGGCTCGCATTTGTTGTTTTCGTGTCAAGCGAGCTCGAGGTCATAATGATGTCACGTGATTGAGGTGCCAGACCGCTAATCTGCATGAGACTAGCCTGCGTAGCTGGCGGTTTTTATGGGTAGCCGGGCACGAGAGCCAAAACGAGTGGCGAAGCCGCGGGGAAATGGGGCGAGGGCCACGAGAAACCGCCTGCCCGGATTCGGGGCATTTTTGAGTAGTCCGTACGCTGGCGTACAGACCATTTTCATTGGATGAGATTCTACAAACGTCAATCAAATGTTTTATTAATCTCCCATGGGAAAGTTCTGTTTATACGGCTCTGAGGATTTTATCGCAAAAAGCAAAATGACAGAAGAAGCATTATTTAAGCTTTATCGAACCTTAATATTCGACGACAAACCCTCATTCTCACAGCATTGAAAGAAGACAGCAAACTTCATCGAGCAGAATATTTGATCCGAAACGTGGGTATAAATTTCGAAAAAAGAGCGCGTATTCTGAAAGGATACCGAGAGCTCTGTCATTTCGAAAGAATCGGCAACTGAAGAGATCAATCCACAAGATTTGGATCGAAACCGCGGTCTTGCCTGACCATAGCCTAAAATGCCACAGAATCAAAGAACAGCCAAAGGACTCGTAGCAGCCCCTGGCCATAGCAACACAGAAGAATTGCCTAATAATTCTATAGCGTAATCAAAGCGGCACAGGAGGAAAATACTAAGCTCCCCCGCCCGCAACACAAACCTCACAGTTACAGAGCGGAGCGGAGCGATAACAAAAACACAGCCATGACTACAGCGGCCTTTAGCCCTCAATTTAACGCATTGCATAGCTTTCAAAGAAGCTACTTTGCTAGAGAAAGGATCAAGAGAAAAACAACCGTGACAATTAAGAAACACAACATCTTGCCACGAAAGCAAATAGCCGGGCCCGGCAATACAAAGGATGATTACTACACGGTTTAAATCCTATCCCTACAATTATAAAATGAGAGGCTATATTGTCACCGCTGGCAAGAGCACAATCTACAGTTATCATTGACACTTGTTGTAGAACTGGAAAGCTTTTCGCCCCTTGACAGGCTTTTTTCGGAATGTCGGCCTTTGCCGGCATCGAAAAAGACACATCGAATTTCCAGGATATGTTTTGATAGCCAGCCGAGAAGGTTTCATTTTACCATCTGCCATCTGATTGGTTGGGTTAATTGGATATTGACAGGCTGTCAAATATGTAAATTTGGGGGCGGCAAACGAAAATGACTGGAATCCGGGCAGGCAGTTCCTCGTGGCGAAGCCGCTCGTTGACGCGGCTTCGCCGCGACTGTCGCGGTTCTCTCCCCATTTCACCCGCAGCTGCACTACTCGTTTTGGCCCGGCTTTCCCGCCCACCAAAACCGCCAGCTACGCAGGCTATATGAGACGGGCACCACAAACACCCTGCCCGGTCAGTATAAAATGCAGACTGCAGACTGCAGTATTTGTCGAAGAGGCGGTTTTGGTCTCAGTCTGCTTTTTATACTCAGTCTGCAGTCTGCATTTACAGTCGAACCAGGTCAAGCGTACCCCCCTAGACTCTATTAATGGATTGATTATTTGAAAATTGAACCCATTAGTCGTTTCAAAGAATGCATTCATTTATTCATTGTTAACGCGGATCAATGATCAAATTAAAATTCGCAGAACATAGATCCGCGCTAACAGTAAAAGCAATAGCCTGTAAAATTCAAACTACAGTACATTTGAAACAGCTCGTTCGTTCAAACTGTTCCTGCATGTTGTTGACACATTCATATAATTCGTTATGCAAATTTGGTCAGGGCAAGAGCACAAAGTCGAGCGCTTGCAAATGAGTCGGGCTGAAAAATTCCAATTTATCTTTCATGTATAGCATTACCTACCTTGTAGCATGAAAAAGTTTGGTATATATTATTATTTCACCAGACTGTCCATTATACGTCGACGAATAGCGCAACACATGTGCTGCCATTGTCAAAGGTCAACTGAAATGAACATCTTTCACTGTGAGTTCGCATACTTTTCGCTAAATTAATTTGCGTATACCTCAAAAAGAGAACCGTTTGTTATAATAAAACGCTTCCAGTCCTTTTTCATTTTTGTTTTTGAGTAACTAACGGAAAAAACGCAAGTGTACAAACGTAAAATGTTCATTTAGTGATCATTAGTGAGTTTAAATTTACGCGACAGGACCCACCGTGCCCGGTTTAAAATGGCGAATTTTCTTTCTGACAGTACGCGTTGACTGCTGTAAATCACGAGAAATCTGTTTTTTGGAAAATCCACTGTTATATAAATCAAGAATTGCCGCTCTGAATATATCGAGAGGGGTTTTTCCCGCGGGCTTTCTGGTTTTCTGGTTTCATGCATTATTTGTACCGTGGTTGGTATAATCCAATCAGAAATCTTATTTTGATTTGAATACTTGAAACGACTAACAGGCTCAATTTTCAAATAATAGATTCATTAATAGCATCTAGGGGGGTACGCTTGACCTGGTTCGACTGTAAACCTAGTCTGTATTTTATACCCAGTCTGCAGTCTGCATTTTATACTGACCGACACCATACCGACTGTAAGCATCGGAAAGATTTCCACACAGTCCCATACATTAATTCTACAGGCATCACTGCCATCCTAAACGTCTTCCAAAATTGACGAATGTGAAATAAAGTTTGAGTTGCCAAATGTATATGATGTATGGGGCGGTGCAGAAATCTTGCTGAGGTGTCAATGAATCAGGCATAGTGGGTCCACTGTTTAAGGGAAGTATCCATACAGAATTAACTGTTGTAGGCATTAGTACAGCATCACTTGTTTATTATATTGAGACCCATCCTGTTTGCAGAATGAACGGAATGCTATGCCATTAAATCTTCCCCCAATAACAGTGAATGAAATTTATCAACTTGGATACAGTTAACTCAGAATAAGCAGGATTGAGTACATTGGCTGATTATTTTGGAAACTTTGACACAAAATCAATGACATCTGTGCTGCATATCTTACCAGAATTAACTAATTTTTAATTATTAACTGGGGTCATGTAATTCAAAAGAACTCCAAGATGGTTGAATCTTTTTGAATGACCATTACAACGGGCAAAATTCCATTTGAATACCTTTAGCCAAATACCGTAAAATTACCCAGATAAGCACCAAAAACCTTTTCACTTATAACTCCTTTTTTCATCATTTTATTGAATATCTTGAATAATAGAGTGGCCCTACACTGAGAGTTGATGGTACTTGAAGGGCAATAGATAGTCTATCTTATTATATAGCCATGAGTCTTTTACTGCGAAATACACCACTCGTAATATTCATACAAAACTACATCCAGGACCAGAGTGGCGTATTTTCCCTATCCTCACCAGTGAGGATACTGATGCCATAATTTCCTGCTTTTTTACAGTAGTTTGCTGTGCAAAAAGACTATAAAAACGGTGCCGGAACGATAGATTCGAGAAGCTCTCGGAAGCCAACATAAAATGCTTCACTGAGGAACAGGACAATACTAACACGAAGAAGAAAGCTTCATACGACTTAGGCCCTGTTTATATGGAGAAAAGTTGTCCCAGCTTTTCCTACATTTTCTTACAAAATTTGGCGAACCGTTTAAATGAGGAACAAAAAGTTGGCTCAGCTGGAAGAGTGACCCGCCTAGCCGGGTCAACTTTTTTTGATGGTTGGGTCACCCTCCTAGCCGGGCCAACTTTTCTCCATATAAACACTTTGGCTCGCCTAGCCGGGTCAACTCCATCAAGGCAAGACAATCTGAGCATGCGTTGGCCCGGGCAAAGGGGTCAACTTTTTTCTCGTATAAATGCTTGCTAAAGTTGACTCGGCTGGGAGGGTGACCTTCTTTCCCGGGACAACTTTTCCCCATATAAACGGGGCCTTAATAATATTTAAAGCGTTTCTTGCAAGTGAAAAAAAAAGGAGAGAAAGTAAAGAAATTACAGCCAACAAGCTATTTGTGATAAAATTTGTCCTTGTGTTTTTTTGTCATAATAATAATAATAATAATAATAATAATAATAATAATAATAATAATAATAATAATAATAAAATTGCACGCTTGAAGATAAAATTTTATTTTCTCGTGTTAAAAACAACATTTTACTTACTCACTGCACTCATTCGTAAAATATTGTTTTTACCACTCAAAAATAAAATTCACATCTTTGCACTGCCATGTAACATCCTCTATATAATTGCCAAATAATTGCGAATTTCATCCAACTTTCATCCATTTTGTTTCATATTTTTAGATTCAGGGTGAAAATGCAGTCATGGCAAACGTGTCAAGTGGAGTGGCAACTGCAAACTCCAGTGTGCAGTACCGTGGAATGATTGGTTCCATGATAACTGTAGCAAAAACCGATGGCATCCGATCCCTGTACAAAGGACTTGTACCAGGAATACATCGACAACTCTGCTTTGCAAGCATTAGGATTGGTCTTTATGACAAAGTAAAAAAATTCTATGGAGATGAAGATGTCAACAACCCTAAAATTATAAAGAAGATTCTTGCTAGTTTCACGACAGGTGTGTTTGCTGTGTCAGTTGCACAACCAACAGAAGTAGCTAAAGTGAGGTTTCAAGCAAGTGCCTCAAGATTTGGATCCAATAAAGCTTTGGATGCTTACAAGTCCATTTACAAAAATGAAGGACTTCGTGGAATGTGGAAAGGTGCATTTGCCAATATGGCACGGCTCTCTACTGTGAATGCCTCAGAGTTGGTCGTGTACGACTTGGTGAAAGGTTTCTTTCTAAGAAGGAAGCTTATGGAGGACGAGTTCCCACTGCATTTTGTATCTGCCTTTGGTGCTGGTTTTGCAACTACAGTCATAGCTTCACCTGTTGATGTAGTGAAGACACGCTACATGAATTCACCACCAAACACATACAAGAGCGCCATTCACTGTGCATACATGCTGCTGAAGCATAATGGTCCCCTGGCTTATTACAAAGGGTAAATAAAGCTCGCTACTGTATTCTCTTTTAGATAAATGTTTTGGGATTTTTTTTGTTGTTGTTTTGCTTTTTTGGTCAGTTGTTTTTTAAGCACATTCATGTTGCAATTGCCATCAGTCATCTGCCTATGTCTTGCAGCCACAACACCTATTTCTGCATGATACTTGCTTGGTCAGGCATGTACTAACTATGTTTAGCATAACATGGTTACCGACCCTTGGGCAAACTCGCAAACTTGTGGTTTGATTTTCAACTGAAAGCCCTGGGAGTAACAGCAAAGAAATTGTAGAACTTAAAATGTACAAACCAACCAGGAAGAAACAAAAATTTTAAACAGATTTTGTTGTTGGGTTTTGCTATACAACTGGACAGCTTGCTCTCAGTTTTTATTAACTCTGATAGTTGGCTCAGGGCTCCATGCTCCCAATTTTATTTTTTTTTATTTATTTGACACATAGTGTCATGGTCCTCAATAATCCGTGTCGTTTCTCTTTGACTTGCAGGTTCACTCCAAACTTTATGAGGCTAGGAGCTTGGAACATTGTCATGTTCATGTGCTTTGAACAATTTAAGAGGTTATTCAGTTCTTTCTCTTCAGAAGATTGACACTAATACTAGTTAGTTGCCTTAAATTTCAAATGTTCACTAAAATTGGTTATAAAAAATAATTTACCTTACATTCATGCAGCTGTAGCTGTTCAGTGATAAATTATTTTTTTCAAGGAATTGTATATTGTCATAAAATATGTTTAACAGCTAGCACTGAATACAAGGAAATGTTAGATGGAAATGTTAAGCCTCGGTAATACTTAATATGTGAAGTTAACCCTTCTAACAGTGATCAGCATCATTCCTCTAGCTGACTGTCGGTAATTTGTCAGCCTACAGTTGGCCGTCAGTCGACTGACAGTCAGTAAAGATGAACCGTTCTTAACTTTTTCCCCAAATTTCAGATATAATCAACCAAGGTGAATTTTCTTGATATTTTAATAACTTCAACATGGTACTTTTATAAGAAAAGTATGGGGACAAGATAGGAGAATCTGTTCTTTGATATTGGGGGTTAAAGGGTTAAAACAGGAGAAGAACACATTCTCGGCTGCCAGCCTTACTTTTCTTTTATTAAAATGTGGTCTGAACATCTACAAAAACGTTTTGTATACCAAACTGCTGATTATTTCTACAAGCTTCTAGTTACAAATTGAAGTAAACATTCAAGTTGATGTTGAGTTAATTTAAGTCGCTGAGCACAATGCACTTCTCCTAGCTCAGAAAGCTTATTACTACTCTATTTAAGCTCAAAAACAAAAGCCTTTGTTAAGGTGTATATTGATTTTAACATCTACAAGATGTAGATCTTTAAAACCTTTACCCAAACAGGGTAACAAGTTATAATTCCTTTCACTAGAAATAGGTCTTATAAGTTTCCCCTTTCTGCAAAGACTCAGTATTTACATTAAGTTTTGAATCTTAAGTTGTTATTTTAAGAACGAACTTGTTTGGAACATTGATAAGAATCAATATTTAAGGGATATCAAAAAACATATAAATCTTTTGCACCTATAGATGGCTGCTTATAACCACCAGAAATTATTTGTAAACTAAAGGTGTTCACCATTTTGTGGGAGGGTGAAATATAAACTTAAAGCAGTTGTGACTGTGAAATTGTGCTATTCTTGGAAGGAAGTATATTTCAAATAAAAGAATGATCTTTGTAGTGAACTGTTTTGTTGTTTTTTATCTCGTAATTTCAATTTTAGAAAAATATTTACTATCAGTCTAGAAAATGTTGGGACCTTGTTGTTTCTGTTATGTTTGCCTTCATTTTTAGCTTAAAGAGGCAGTGTCACTGAAATTTAGTGTGCCTTTGAATAGCAAAAAAATTCATTTGTGATTCAATAATGTTGACAAAGCCCTACTAGTATATACATATATCTGTAAGCTAGCATCTTTTGCTGTGGACGGCTTGGATGGAAATGGATTACAACCAATTTTTTCAAGTTCCTCCTGTGTGTTTTGGAGAGATTGCTGAAAACACTTATTTATAGTTTGTTCTTCTTTGGGGAATCGGTTAACATTTTTGTTTCGGTGTTCTATGGACAATTTCATAAAGAGATTGTATGTTTAATATTGGAGTAGCTTTGATCAAAATACAACAAAATCTACATGAAAGAGCCCCTTTAAGTTTTTCCATACTCAATCTACCCCCCAAGAGATAATCGGTTAATCGGTAGATTAACTTTTATTGTTATTTTGTATATAATTTTTTGTATAGTTTTATTAATTATTATTCTAGAGTTGGCATGATGTCCCATACGATTTTGCCGATATACACCTGTAATGATATTTAGATTCAGATTTAGAAAAAGTCACTAATGTGCTTATTTTATTAATTAATGTTATTAATCAATTCAACAGAGTGGAAAGACTCTAACCAAAAACTGCTGACCCCTCCTCAGTCTTCACTTGCCAATTTTAGGACTTACCACTTGTGTTTCATTTAAAAGTGTTTTGTGAGTTTCAGTTGTCATTTTCTTTTAAATATATATTTATTTTTGTCTCTCAAAATTTTTTTGGGGGGAAAATGGCGCTAATAAAAATGCTTGAATTATGGTTAATGCTTTTGCCTCACTAAAATGTCCAAAAAAACAAAAATGCCAGCATAATGCACGACACTCAAGCTTCTACACTATGACAACATAACATGTCAGGGGGAGGGCCTCGCACCCACTGGGTGGGGGGGGGGGGTGGAGAAGAGGATGGGTGAGTGACTGAAAAAATGTCTGGAGACACAGAGAACTAGCGTGGCCTAGAGTGTACAGACAAATTTGAACCTCTCGGTGTCCATCCTTAAGGGTGACCCTCTGGAACCCACAAGATTGCCACGGTTTGGGACATTTTTGTATGAGAGGTGTGCGCGCTTTTCCCACCCAAGGACAACACCACAGCATTTGTAGAGGTTTGACCCAGAGGTGGGGATTTTTTCTACATTGTTTGCTCTCTTCCAGGGGATTTTCTGGTATGGTGTATCTGACAAACCTGCCTTACGCTGGGTTCAAATGCCCTGTTGTGACATTGTCTCCAACTCAAATGAATTAAGCTTGACTGTAGCTTGTGTGGATCGGGTTTGGTACAAATTTAATTTTTTGTTAACAAGATATATGCTCCAGGTTCAAGTTGAGCATGACATTTGAATCAATGCGGTGTTGAGTAATTTAGCCTTACAGTGCAACAGAGCTTGTTGTGCATAATAATAATTACTGCTTGGCAAGACAATTGATACTTCAGATGCCGTGGTAATGTTGAACTTGTTTCTTGGTAATTGATAGCGTGACTTTTGACCTGCGCCTTAACAAATTCCCTAGTGATTACCCCTTGGGATGGTCACTGAAGTCTGCATAAATGAACATGTTTGGTAAGCATACACTCAGTCACAGTCCCTTCCCAACGGCATGGAAACAGAATGTTTTTTTACCTCATGTATGAGGACACGTCTCATAAGCTAAGCAGACTTGAATGTTTAAAGGTGTCTATTTATCCACGGATTCAACTGTATAACCATAATTTTACAAAGATATCAGCTTATTTAAAACATTCAGAATGAGTGTAAAATCTCAGGAATTTTATATCATCAAGATACCTAACCATTCATTGAAATTTTCACGATCACAAGCAAAACCTGTCTTAGAATTGCAAAGAATGTGTTTAAGTTAAAGATACGTGCTACTAATGTGATTTAATAGCCTCATGAGCTTATATTCTTGGCAAACATTAATTAACTTACATATAACTCCTGTTGGCTATTCAAGTTAGAAACTTACTTCTTCCTTGACTCTTTGTAATTGCCTTCACCGCTACACAGGATGACAGGAATAAACTTCAAACAGCATCTTCTGGCTTCGTAATTCTGAAAAAAAAAACGGCAGTTTGGTCAGGCCTTAAACTTCGCATACAGAATGGTCTTACAGGAATGCATATCTTAATTAAACAAATTCAAAACATTAGAACGTAAACTCACCTTTACGAGCAATAAATTTTACTTGCTTTCCATCTCAGCTACAAAATTTCGCGCGCTCGATCATATCATCGGCTTTCGCCGCCCCTGACCAAGATCAAGATGACTGAAGACTCAGTCTTTCAGACGTCGCCCCAGACCTCTTCTGACTACCGGATGGGGAATTCCGGAAAGGAAAGAAACCCGGGGAAAGGAATTAGAGTCGCTAGGAGTTTCCAGTGGACAGGAATTTAATTATATCACACAGGGAATACATGAGACCTGAATTACCATTCATGAGCGGGACAGAACTCTTGAACTGTACCTATCTGGTCCAAGTGGACTATGGGGGAGGGGGAGGGGGGAGGGTGCAATGGGTGCATTTTTTATCGGCCCCGTGGTATGCCAAAGGCCGGTTTAGTATTTTTAAATGCTCGCAAAAATAGACTGTGAACCCAAAAGGTGACAATGAAATGTAAGTGTTTGAAACGGCAGCAGAAATAGAGCAGAAATTTGAGATTACTGACGCAATGATTGCGCCGGCTTGCAGATAACTTGAAAGAGGTTCTGCATGGTTTATCGGCTATGGGGTATAAGAAACAGGCATATTTTTTTCTTTATTATAACAGTGCTCCTGATTATATACACAACAAAGAGGCAGAACCTCCCCGTATGGATCATGTCCGTTTTGATCATGAGAGGAAACGAGCCTAAGGAGCTGGTACTTCAGGGAATTTTGATATGGGTTAATTGCTGTTTGCATAAACTGCTAGACTGATTTCTTCACTTAAAAACTGTACGGTTTTTAATAAATATATTTAGATGAATATTGTTTGATTCCCGTTGATTATATTCTTGTAGGACAAGACTAAAACGAGACTGCTAACGCTGTCGTAAAGTGCCTAAAAGTCTGTAGCGTGGAAAGGCATTTCGATGAGATCCCGAAAATATCAACCGCCAAAAATTCAACCTAATATTTGACCGGCTCCGGTTTTTTGTTGAAAACCACTGAATTCAAACTAACTGTGAAGGGTCGATACTTCAGTGGTATATTTGTGGTGTGACTGTCTTATTGGGTAGGTCAGAAAAAGAGCAACGTTTTTTTTTCTTCCTGCTAAACGTGCTTTAATTTAGCGCTTCGAACTCCCTGAAACCGGTTCGAAACATGGTAAAATTTAAAAAAAAAATAAACAGTAATCCCAAGTAAAACTCCTCAGACTTAAAGATTTAAATAAGTTTGGGATAAAGCATTCATGCCTAACGTAAGATTTACAGCAAATGGTAGTTTTTTTTGTTTTTTTTTTGATAAGTACTAGTGAGCAGCACACAGCAACGAATCTTGTTAACTTGTTTTATTATCCGACCGGTTTCGTGTGATAACTTCACACTTCGTCAGGCATTGAACAAGGTAGTTTGGGGAACTTATTTTATACCTAAAATTTACAGTACAAATGACGTTCCACTAGGGTGTGAATAGCAAAAACACCCACAGACATACGTGCAGGATGTTGCAAAAATCCTGCCGCTAGGTGTGTAATGTATAATTTTGGGGCTCACGGATTAACATCCTGCACGTATGTCTGTGGGTGTTTTTGCTATTCACACCCTAGTGGAACGTCATTTGTACTGTAAACTTTAAGTATTAAATAAGTTCCCCAAACTATCTTGTTCAATCCCTGACGAAGTGTGTAGTTTTCACACGAAACCGGTCGGATAATAAAACAAGTTGACAAGATTCGTTGCTGTGTGCTGCTCACTAGTACTTATTTTTAAAAAATTAAAAATTTTTTTTTTTTTTAAAAATCGTGTGTTGGGGCCTGGTATTGGGGGTCTCATATTGTAGGCCACGTTTCAACGCCATTTTTGAGATTGAGAAAACAATACCTCGAACTTGGACTTGAACAGGAACGCAGCTTTTCAAGAGATCAGTCTGAAATTACACTGCGCGAGGCCTACTGCATCGGGCCAAATCAGCGTCTCCCCCAAATTTTGGTTAAGTTTTCTTCAGAGCCCCAGCAGGCAATTGGCTTTATTTATTTATTTATTTATTTATTTATTTTAAATTTACGGGCCGTAAAACAAACAAAATTCAGACTCCCTGACACCTGTCTTACTGGAAAGGACGAAGCCCGCTTGAGGTCACAAACATATACATTCAACTGGTCTTGATGCAACTTTTTATGTGGAGAACGAACAATCTTAACTTTTAACTCTGACCCTATGTAATGTACTTATTTTAAGGTCTATATTATTTCCTTGGCTTATTAAAACATAGCACGTTGCTATGTTATTTTTTAGACTTCTAGCATTTTAATTGGACAGTTTAACAGCTTAGTCAGTTTCTGACAGCATGCAAATTTGGGATGCGCATGTATGGCCATGAAAATCTCATTGGCTGTAATTTAGCCTGTGATTTGAGTTGAATTAAAAGATTAAAAAAAGAATCTTTCCAGATGAAATATGGGTTAGCTTTTGTAATTTTAACATGGATAAATACCTGCGGACCATTGAAAGCCACCGCTCGGTCGAATAAAAAACGCAACTGTCTTGAAATGGCTGTAGTAAGCTTTAGAGTTGTTAACTTGATAAGCGTAGAAAAGCCAGGCGTTTGTTGTTACTGTTTTTTTAACGCGCATTTTGTATAGTACTATCATTAATATAAAACTTCGAGAACATATATAATTTACAATACAGGTAGCTGGCAAAATCTACCCGAAGTTTAGTTTAGAGGTAGATTCGTATTTTAATCAAAACATTTCTGACACTTAAGTTAAATCAGCCACCCTCTTATTTTCCTCCGACAAGACCTTTCACCTATTTCTTTTTCAATCAAATACTACATTTTAATTAGCATAAACATATAATTCGCAAGGTATTTACAACATAAGCCTGGATTATTGAGGAGATAAGCTGCAGAATTACAAATACCAGTCGAAAATTACATTTCCTTTTTCATTCCCAAGTGGTCAGCCGCCATTGTAACGGAAGCGTTTAATAGCCGGTCAGTCTTTGGCCGAAGTTTTCGAAATCCTTCCCACAGTCGTAATATCAGAGCACGACGACCTTCGTCGCCTATCCATCGCATCTTTCACAGTCAAAGCATTGCGACTATACTTCAACGGCTGCTGGAGTGAAACTCCAAACAAACTGCACTCCGAATTGATCGACTCACTCAGTGCGCTTTTAGGTCTTTGTTTTGTTAAAATTGAATTTAAACTGCCATAGTCTTTACCCAGGACAGGCTGTTCTTTGATGTGCAGCGTGACTCCTTTCTGCTGCTTTCCTTCACCTAGCAGATTTCCGAACTCGGTTGTCTGCAAACTCGGCGGTTTTAACTTAGCGTTTTCCAGTGTGGTGATGGTGGCTTCGCTGTTGCTATACTCCTCATATCTATTTGGTCTAATGTTGTTCGATGCTGCTGTCCTGCTTCCCGAGGCACTTTTCTCATCTGGTTCTGAACTCATATTTTGATCCAGAATCCCGTGATTCACTTATCGGGTAAAACCAGCTATTTTCGATGCTTCCAAGTCGCGCAAAAGGCAGATTTCACATTGCATTTAAGAATACCGCCGATAAATTAAACTGCTGCAACAGAAAGAGGTCATCGCTAACAGTTCACAGACAAGAGAAGCTTTACCAGCTGTCAGCGGAAGTCTACAAATCACCAAAACAGATCAGTTTAGTTCCGTTCTATATCGTTGTACAATTTCCATCGCCATAACTACCAAGCCAGTTTCCAAGACGCTGTTTTTGCAATCGCGCAATACAGTTCTCGATGCGTTTTTCTGCAAATAGATGAGCTCAATTCTACTTTGCTTGCCGTAGGCGGGTTGTTTACGTTCCAACTGGTCTTCACCGCACAAAGGAAGTTTAATTTCAGTAATTTACATACGAACGAAGTCAACAACAGAGAATATTATTCAGTTCTCGGCATGCAGTCGGTAGAGGTTATGACGTCAAGGTGACAGGTGTTATAGCAAAAACTCGCGTTTTAGTCAATACATCAAAACATGCTATTTTTAGTGATCACCTCCTTTTGTTGCTGGTCTCAACAGGGTTTAGAAGATTAAATGAAACAAGCCGTTAGGATCGGTCCCATCTCGGCGCTCTCACAAATTGCCTTTACCCTGCAAGTATAAAGTTAGCGTCTGATGTTGCAAAAACAGTTGACCAACAGAACTTATTGTTTGTTGGTACTGTTTGCCATGCAGACTTCCCTTATTCTTAACATTTCGTCTACACGCATGCAGGCGATGCTGTCTCCACAATCAAACTTGTCAACTTGTTTTTGCCTGAACTAGTTTTCACCTCAGGTTTACGCGTGAAGGAAACTGTATTTTCGCCAGATTCCCCCTTTGGACATTGTTCGGTTTCCTGGAAAAGTTTTCCTTATTCAAAGATCTTCACTTATAAATTGGAGTGTAGTCGCCGTTGTAAATCAGGTGTGCGACCGAAAAGCATTTTAGTCTGACCACGGCGGTTTAAGAATTGGCTGCGCGCGCACTATCATTACGGTAAATTTTCCTTGGTAAGCCGAGTTCCAGCTGGAGTTTCATTTGACGAGTTTAATATATTCCCTTAAGTGCCACAAACTTGTCTTAACAACAACAACTTTATTACCTCTTTTTAAAACAAATATTTACAAACGTAATGAAAAAGATAATAAGAACTGGTAAAAGTTATACTCAGAATAGCTAAAGATCTAATCTAGCTGAGTAACAAAATTGAATATTTAGACTTAAAGTTGTTGGCAATAAAGCGTTAAAATGCGAAATTAAAAGGAACAAGAAAAAAGAGTAGTAATATGGTAATAAATCTAGGGTTTCCTTGACATCTCTCCTTACTGGCAAAGCAGTTGTTCAACAAGGAAAATTTGCCAAGAAGCAAATTAGCTTTCAAGTTGGAACGAACAGTAATAACTCAGGCAAAAGCGGCATGTCCTCAATCATCAATTGCCTGCTTTGAATGTTGCTTTAGGGCTACGACAAACCTTTGGTCTCTTTTTCCGCAGATAAACAGCATTAATTAGGGGGAAGAACAGGGTGTGGAATTTCCATATGTGAAATCATCTTGTTTTAGTTATCAACTATTACAAACTGTCTTAACAGTTTTTGCCAGGATTAGTTCAGTTTGCTTTAAAAGTTTAAATATCGACATTATTTTTTTCTCTTATTGTACGACGTAATTTGCAGCTTTTTTTTTTACAAGTCTACATCTTCTAGTTAAAAAAAAAACACAGTTCACCAAATGAAACTTGCCGGTCAAAAATCTTGTCAACTAGCTAGCGAAAATGGCTCTGGGGATTGAACAGCAAGTTGTTTTTAATAATGAAGTTTTTAATTATATGGCAAGTTTTGTGTTCTCATGCGCAAGAAAAAAAATTATTTTTACGTTCAAAAACTGCAGTCGGTTTGATCAAGGAGACCTTTCTCATGCCCATTAAGACCGGTGTTGCAGTTACTCAGGAAAACGTGTCTGGGAAGCTTTGCTGGTTGTCTGCACCAGCAAATATAACTTTACAGGGATGGAAAACGTGTTCAAACTTTACAAACGAACAAGTAAAAATTGCAAAAAACAAAAAAATATAAACATTCTCAACGAAAACTTGGTGTGTAGCCAGCCTCCTAAATCACTGTCAGACGTCTACTCTATCACAAATGTTGTCAGTTTGGCGTTAAGCCAGTGATTCAACATTTGTTGGGCAACAAATATTGAACACCATAACACTGTGTATCACTGGATTTATTAAGGGTCATTTGTTTAAATTTACTACAGGCGTCAACAAATTTCCTGGAAAGAGCGGGAAAACGGGGCATCGGTCGGAAAAGCGAAACGAAACGAGACGAAACTAATTTTGAAACGGCCATTAATGAAAAGTCCAAAAAAGTTGTCCTAAATAAAATTTAATTCTGAAATACCTTATTGAAACTAGCTAGTAAAGATAAGTATCAGAACTTTCGTGATTACTTTGATTTTCCGTTTAATGTTCCCCGTTAAATTTGCGAGAGTCCCCGCGCTTGGTTTTCCCTTGAGCCCTGGTTCATTAGAGTATTTCCGTAAACCGGCTAAAGTTCTAATATTTTTCCAATCGAATGACAAAAGCAGTTTGGTTTTGGCTTGCTACCCTTTGCAATTAATTGGTCGTAAAAAAAAACCCACGCCACTCCCTGGACAATTTAGAAAACCAGAATGTATCATTTTTCCATCGTTTGTAAACCTTTTAAGGGGCACCCAATTAGTCAGTTGCTCGTCATAGTAATTTCGGGTGCCCCGCCACCAACTTTCTTGTTTAAGTCAAAACTAATTTATTGTAATTTCTTTCTTCTCTTTTTTTGGTGCAAATAAATTGTTGTTGTTGTTGTTGTTGTTGTTGTTGCTGTTGTAGTTACAGGTTTTTGCTTTGATCGCTAATTGGCGTATTTGGGGTTTGTTTACTGATCTGATGTGTTAACGCCACACCTTTAAAATATTTTGTTTCCCCCATCGTCCTCTCTCGAGAAAGTGGGTCGATCGATCGGTTAAAATGAAGACCGAGAAAAGAAACATTGACAAATTGATAAACCGGTAAATCCAAGCGAGTTTTGATTCTATCTTCCTCTTGAGAGCCATTAATTTTGTAACACGCCGCTATTACTAGCTCTGCAAAACGGTGTTTTCCGAGACGTCATTAGAAGGTCGATTTAGATGTCCGAGTCATCGTAGCGATGTATGCAAAAGCGTATTAACCTTGAACACAGCCGGAAGGAGGTAAGCAATGGAAACTGAAACTTCTTTACTTTTTAAACTAAAAATTAGGCCGGTTGTAATTGGGCGCTGAGAAACAAACAATTGAATATTAAAATGTCGGCCATTTTTGCAGAAGGTCTATGGTTCATGATCAGAACCAAAAAACAAGTCAAAGGAGAATAAAGGAGAAAAGCTTAGATGAAACATCCAATTACTTCACATGAGAGCCACCTTGCCCGGTTCTGAGATTAAAAACCAAAAAAAGCGCCGCCCCCCCTCAATAAAAAAGCGCTCCACCCCTACAGCAGAAGAACCCTCCAGTGGCTAAATACTCGAAATTTTGTCAGCCATTGCGCAGTTTGTCGACATATAATGCACGAAAAGTTGTGTCGACTGTAAATCTCAGTGAATAGTCTCTCATATGAGATAATTAAACTGAGCTTAGTAGAGGAAAGCAGCATGCAGAAAATTGTACATGATGATAATTTTGTTCACCTCTGTAAATAACAAGATGGTACTTTTAAATTTCTCTTTATTCTCAGTCTCTCTTTCTTATAATATGTTCTTCAATCCCTTGTAGTTTCAACCAAAGATCATTTACAAAACTTAAGGGAACAATCTACATTAATTATACTACATTTGTGAGTAGAACATAAACTGCAATAAATTAATCAGCCTATATCTTCATATCAAGTTTCACATAAAATCTTCAAATACTTGCACGGACCATTAATAAATCTTAATCATCTGGTTTTCAACTCAACTCACAACTCCTAAAACAACCTAAAAATTATATGTATATATATTATAATTTGTATAATTTTTTCCAAAAAAAAAAAAATAGATACCCTTTAACAATAATTTATTCTTGAAAGAGGAAGTACTTGAAGAGTTCAGTTACAAAATAATTTTAAAATATCAAGTGAATCAGACAGATAAATAAGGCAACCTTTACCCCCTTAGTGAGGTGTCCATCGTCCATCGTACACTTGTTTCTGGTTTGAAAGAGTTGGATGTTTGTGTTTATTTGGAATATTATAAAATTGACTGACAAATGTGTAGATTGCAAAGTGTAATGTTGAATGAATGAAATAACAGTAATGTGACTTTAAACATAACATACATTCTGTGATATGACAGGTTGTGGATTCAGTTAATTGCTTACCAATTAAATTAAAGGCATGTTAAGCCTGACAGTGAAAACAAAACTAACTAAATGGCAATTGCACTTGAGAAGTCCTAGGTTTTCACACGTACAGAAGAACCCTGAAAGGCCATGATGTCAGGACACATCAACACTGGTCAAGGCCACAACGTGGGACTCCACTTTATACTTACTGCTTAAACTTGTACCTCTTATGCGTTAGATTTGTTTATAAACAATGGAATTTCATTTAACGGTTCAGAACATAGTCGCTGCTTACTTTTTCGCTACTTATTTTTTTTAGCTTGAGTAGCTGATTTAATTTTTTAATAGTTAATATTGACCACACAGAAAAATAATCCTACTAAATTCCAAACCAAAATGACAATTAATTAACATTGAGGTACGGAAATCAAAATGTAAAAGACCATGTAGTTCTGCTCAAGTCTCCAAGTCACTGTCTTTCATGTCCAGTCATAGCCATCAGTCATCATCATCATTATCATCATCATCACTTTCACCCTGTGGTTCAGGAAATTGGACATGAATTCGCTGTACAAAAGTGATAAAAGTTTTACATATGGGGCAGTAGGGCAGATGGCGTGCACAGTTCTCACAGGAGCAAACATGCCCACATGGGGAAAATGCGGTGTTAATTTCAGAGTCCATACAAATCTGGCAGGTCCAGTCATCACAAGCTGCATCATTGGAGAAATATACTCTTTGCCAGCTGGTCGCAGCGCAGGTACACACTGGGCACACAGTTCCTTCTTTAGCACAATCTTCACAATAAACCAGGTGCCCACAAGGTGTAAAAAGTACATTTGCTTCTTCAGAGTTACACTTTGAACATTCTGATACCCAGTCATGTCTAAACACAGTGTCACTGTCATTGTGGACATTCTTATAGTGAAGATCGTAAGCCTGGCGTCTTGTGTGCTTGACATCCAAGTGGTAAAGGTCGCCTGATGGTGTCTTAGTGAACCATTTGGCTGGCAGTGCCCAACAAGGAGTGGGAAGTAGGTAATGATTGAGGACTGATTGTCGCACTTTACTAGAGTAGAAAAACAGCTGGTGTTCCATGACAGCCTTGTGGATTGCCTTTGCAGCATCATCACTGGTCAAAAAGAAGTGGACAAAGTTCAATTTGCTGTTTTCTGTAGCTTTCTTCAACACAACAATCAGCCGCTCTTCAGACAGATTTGTCTTCATGATGCTTTCAAACCCAATGCTGATGAATAAAGAAAATCAGCTTTTAGATAACAACTTTCAATCAAATGAAGTACACTATCACAAAATCAGTGCCATTAATTCAACAAGCATTACACTACTACTGAATGTTTTTTATGTTTTAATTTAAATAAAACTACAAGCTAGTAGCTGGGCATTCATTTAATTACAGTACAACAAACTGAAATCAACAGTGTTAGCTGTGTATATAAAGTCAGGAAAGACTAAATGTTTCTGTTTTCCTCAGACCATGCAAACATTTAGCAACAGTCGTTGCAGTTTAAGTGATCCCTGGTATTATACACATATATGGTAAAATTACAAATCCATAAGCAGTACCACATTGCCGATTGGATACATTTCCCTTGTTGGAACTACCAATTCTTCAACTTACTTACTCTGGCCAGTCAGATTTCACTAGGTTTCCCCCTCTTTATTGAACAAAAAGTTGTTTCTCTCAAGACTGAAATTGCCCTGATCAATCATTTCACTTTCAAACTTTATGTAAAAGCCTGTTGTAGGCCTCTAGATCTGTAAAAGCTTCTTTTAGGCTAATTATTTGAATTTTTGGAACTATATTAAATATTTGTTGATAACCTCCCTGGCATCAGAATTTTTTCAGTCACCCTATGGTTGCTAAATTAAGCTCAATTTTTGGGTGGACACTAATGCAAGGTTTAACTGAGACAGCAACATAGAAACATTACATTGCCCCAAATATTGGGGGGTGGGGGGGGGGGGG
Source organism: Pavona decussata (assembly GCF_977016875.1). Lineage (NCBI taxonomy): Eukaryota > Metazoa > Cnidaria > Anthozoa > Scleractinia > Agariciidae > Pavona > Pavona decussata. Next base: position 4,977,490 of record NW_028145528.1, on the reverse strand, counting down.
TAAAAATTGGGTGCTGCACATTTTTTTCCCCAGGGAGGGTACTCCAAGGATTTTTGGTAAGGGTGTACCACTCAGTTCTCCAAACTTTGACCCAAATTCAGACCATAATACAGTATGCAATTTTCCTAAACCTTTTTTTCAGACCTGTCCTTAAAAAATCCATACCAGTTTTCAGACTTCATAGCAAAATCATTTAAATTTATGACCACTCAAACCAAACTGACTCAAACACCATACCTTTTGGGGCAACAAATTCCCTTACAGCTTACGTGGGGGCGTATCCCCCACCCCAGGTTTTTGTGCGGAAACTGAAAATTTGGAAAGCTATTTTTTTCTGAGTATCATTTTTACAAGAATATTTTATCTAAGCCATCTCCTGATTAGTGCAGTAAATGGAACAATAGTTAATTTGAACTCCAACCCTAAATATACAAAAGGGCTGGAGTTCAAATTACCTTTCACAAAACGATCAGATAAAGTGATTGATAACCTACAGGAACACTAATTGCACAAGAGACGATCACTTGTGAATTAATGAAGCTCAAACAACAATGACTGACCCAAGCCAAAAAAAGTCACCTATCACTGCTAAATAAATATCTAATGACAAAAGCCGTAGATCCTGTTCTTGACTTCAGGTTTTCGATTCTTTGACTGTCTAATTTTTTTTCAGGCGCTTATGCATGTCATGATCAATCAATTTTCTATAAACCAAATTGTGAACCGTGACCTTTGTGGCACACACCAGTACAAATGTACAAAACCATTGTAAGAGCAACATTTAAGCTTAAATATTGAACCAACTTACGTTTGCTTGAGCTTTCCGTGCGTTCTTCTCTCGTAAACTTTTAAACCACTGCTTCCCACTGCAACTAAGACTTTTTGTCCGCTAGCCTTGGCCTTGAAAATCTCTGCATCGTAGAGCTCCTCTTTGGACATAACATTCAGAAATGCATCTCTTGCAGCTGTCGAAGGCATCCCTTCCAGATTTCTGTGGGCTTCAGCAATTTTCATTCCCATATCTTTTCTACACCATGGAGAGAGAAACTGGGGGTAACTTTTAGGCGTGCTTGAATAATCCCCATACTCGACTTGAGCCATGAGCGCACAGAGTTGAACAGCCTTCTCTTGTGTCAAATTAAATTTTCCTTCCGAGATCTGCTTTCTGAGGGAAAGATAGAACTGTCGCCTGCAAGAAATAAAAACAAGACGGTTTCTTCAACAACCTCCAAAGATCGGCAATTCGATCACGGCTTGGAAATGTATGTCACTAATTTTAAAGTAACGAACAACGGCTATTTATAGATCACTTTTCACCAATGCACAATATTTTCTCTCCGAGTAAACCCAACACTTACTGAAACCTTTTTCAGTGACTCGAGCTCAAATGTGCGAAAAACTACAACAGCTTAGTACCTCGTTTCCTCCTGTTGAAGTTCTTGTGGAGCGACGAAGAATTTAACCTCCAGGCGAAGGCGATGAGGTTTTCCTGCCAGATGTGGGCGAATTTGGGTCGAAACTGGATTTCTCAGATTTAGCCAGACGCTGATATCATTGACAGAGTGTCGAAGACCAAAATAATTCTTCTCTTTGATTCCCAGCTTCTCACAAACCTAAGAAAACAGAAAACAGAAGAAGGCGACAACCAAGGTTAGAATGGCCGTTTATTAGTTAAAAACATCAAAACCATATTTGCAACTTCAGCGTTTCCGCAAGCTTAAGTCTTATATGCTTCGTACCTTGTCAAGAGCTTCTTGTCCGAGCTTGTTGCCGGTGAGAACAAACTCGTGCGCCCTGTCGTCGGGTTCCAAGACTGTAAACTTCATATTTCCTTCTATAAAACGGGAAATTTCGAGAACGGTGAAAAAAGATGGCCGAACTAAAGCCAGGACATTTTCTAAATGCAGTAAGGCCGGTCTCGAAAAAAATTTTTTCTTGTACACAACAAAAACATGTTTGATGGCAGTTTGCCCTCTCTAAGCCAATCAGAAGGCTGGAAATTGGAAGGAAGGTTACCAAGCAGCAAAACTTGCTAGACCGGATATGAACCTGGACGCGACCTGACCACGAACCGGAAATGCTATGTAACGCAATCTTCTCGCGCGACGTAAGGGAAAAAACTCCCAATACGCTGCTAAAATATTTAGTTTCACTAATTTAATCTGCGTCTTCGTTTAAGTTGTTTTTCAGTTAAGGAAAAATAAATGTTTTCAAAAATATATACTTCATCTGGATGAAAATCGGCGTCCGGTCAACATCTTGTTTTATTACTCTATTTGGTAACAGGACAAACAGCACAAATGAGAGTAGATGAATCTTTTCTTCCAAATATACACCCCAGTAAATTTTGTTAAGGGAATGAAGTCTTCAATATAAATCCTACAGAAGCGTCTGAAGCGATTGTTTTCACCGCCCAGTTAGTTGATCACGTTTCACACGCATGCACCGGAAGTAACTTGTTTCCATAAAAAAAGTGGTCTGACTTTTAAATTTGCATACAATGTAGTTTGCACGATGAATATTGCTCTCCAGATTTTAATCGCAATCCGCTAGCCTAGCCGACAAATAAAGTTCAAACTGATAACAAAGGGGGTAAGATAAGAGATTTTATTGGTGAAAAGTTTAGAACGTAAAGTTCTTTTTGACAGACCTCAAGCGACATGGAAAAAATTAAATTTGAAATGTTTCTGGACGCCCTTGCTTTTTTGTTTGTTATTACTTGTACCAGTTGATGCATATTAGCATGATAAAGAAAGCTCCTTTTGTTGTCAATGTTGTTTTGGAGAAAAATGTTTCAAGAAGGTATCAGTCCTTCCGTGGAAAAAAAAAAAAAAGAGAGAGAAACTAAAAATAGTTTACTAGAAATTTTTTGAAGCAAGGAGGTGATTCCCGATCATCACAGAAATTTGCTGCGATTTCTTTTCACCATCTTCTGCCTGACTAGAAACCACCAAATTTTACAGAATTACATATCGTTGAAAAATAACGGAAGCCTCTCTCCTAGGTTACCGTTTTCTTAGACCTTCCCAGCCTGATACGACGGTATACAGGCGAAAAAAATGTCAAACAACGCGAGTAGAATTGCGGCGGCCTTGGAAACGAAGCTATTGTAATGGTACTCTTCACCCGAAGCAGCTATGAACATCTGGTCCATCTGTTTTGGTATAACGTACGCGGTACGTTGTAATGTTCGTCCAGAAATTGTAAATGGGCACCTCCTCTCATTGATTTTCGAATACTTGTCTAAATCACTTTCAAATTTTCGAAACTTTTCTCAGTTCCACCGCCGGGCGGTATGGAGAATGGGTCCAGTACGCGGCGACTGACGTTACCCAAGGACCTTCGAATATATTATTATTATTATTATTATTATTATTATTATTATTATTTTTATTATTATTATTATTATTATTATTATTATTATTATTATTATTATTATTATTATTATTTGAATTAGAGGAGATTTTGTCGATGCGTTTTAATTTATTTTTCGTGAAATATGGAGAACAGATTTGGGCTAGAACGGCCGTCAACGAAATTTTTAAAACTTCATTCATACCCTTGTAATCAGGATATACAAATTTCCGCGAAATTCACAAGCAACCACATGAGAGAATTTCTCATGAAAAGTCCGTCACTTTTGATCGACATTACCGAGGTTCAAAGTTGTTCAAACACCGGATCTAGGGGAGGGACCCTCCCTGCCCTATTTTTTAAACTAAAATCGAGGCCCGTGAAGAGAAGCAAGTCGAGCATTCGAAACAACATTCTCGTCCCCAGAGCCGCCTGGTCCTCTTAGCCGCTGGAGGCTGGGCACGAAGACCAAGTGGCTCTGGGAACACAGGATTACATTCTCGTCCCCAGAGCCGCCTGGTCCTCTTAGCCGCTGGAGGCTGGGCACGAAGACCAAGATGGCCTCCTTTCCCTCGTGCGAAGGCCCCACCGGCTAAGAGGGACAGGAGGCTCTGGGGACGAGAGTGTCGAAACAATCGAAATTCCCCCCTCCCCCCCCCCACCCTTCCCCCCAGGATACCTGAAGGACAGATCCGCCACTGCATTTACTGTAGTTTTAGCCGTGTCTGTACTACCTTCCCCTCCCCTCCACCACCAACCAAGAACGGGTCCGAAGCCGTGAAAAGTACAATGGGCACTGGTATATGTGTGGTTTAACAAGAGGCCCAGCTAGATAACAAAAAATGCGCGTCGGAAAAGATGATTTTCAAATAAATCATACTTGTCTTTCCAAGGATTTAGAGGAATCAGAGATACTCGGTGAAATGGAGCAGTAAATGTTTCTACAATAGGCATAGAATCCTTCTGTGTAGTGAAGTAGCGTTTACTACTTTCAAAACGCACTGGAAAATATTAGCTAGTGTGAAATTACGGGAACAAAACTCCAAAGTCCCTTTTTCCCCTAATCCCTTTCCAAGTTAATGGGATAAATTATGCTCGCGCGTATTTTGAAATATGAAATATTCGGGTGGAAATCTCCTTATATGCATAGTCTCCCGAAAGTGTCTTCGAGGTTTCCTCGCCACTCATTACTTTTTCCAACGATGCGCCATACATCAATCTTCTCTTTTTTTTTTCCCTATATTTTATTCCTATTCTTTGTTTTATTCATTCGATATTCATATGGGTGTATTAAGTTCTTTAATTGTTATGTTCGTGGGAACAGAATAGTTCAAACAATGTATTTCTAATGCCGTGTTCACACCAAAGCTAAAACACGTTTGAAACCTGAAACAGAGTTTAAAATTGTTTTCTTCATATAAACTGAGAAGTTGCCCACAAAAGCTTTGCATTGTTACTTCGAAGTGAACACATAGAAAGCGCAAGCTAGAGCTTAATTGAATACACGTAACGGATTTCGTCTTTCAGTTTTCCTTGTTTAACTAAACAGTTTAGTTGGTGTAAATGGGGCTTTAGTTGTTGGTACTGGTCAGTGATTTTTTTATCTTTGTAAGTAATCTGTCCATGGTGAAATAAATATTAAACAAATAAATCTTAGAAGAAGGAACAGAGAACCGGTTCGAGGTTTGAAAGAGATCAGCATTACGCGGCGAGGGCAGAAAGTTCATTTTATTTAAAAGAATCTGAAAGAAAAGTAGTTGTATATTTTATTCTGTCTTAAAAAAAAGCCCAGACGCCATTCAAGCCTCTGTCTTCGCATAATAATCGCTATTTTTATGGCGTTTTTATGTGCTCGTTCAGAAACATTCTTGAAAGCTAGTGACATTAGTAGCCTATCAGCTGCTTTGTTACTGGCCACGGCTAACTGAAATTCTCAGGTATCATACATGTAAATGTTCCATGTTTACTCTAATAAGGACTATTTACATTCTATTTACAGCTTTTTACATAGTTTTTACATGTTTTTCCTTTTTTTTTTCTTCTTTGGTGACGAGTCGGTTACAGGAAATCAATACCTAGTTGTCCCATTTTCAATACCACTTGGGACGTTCAACAACTGTCTCCGTCCCTCTAATACAACAGTAATAGAGCTACAGTAGGTAACTGATACAAAGATTATAAGCGAATGTGAATATATGAAGTATGCATTTGAACTGTGGGTCCGCAGGTTTGTGTCCTTAATGGATGAGTCCTAGACTAGAGGTTTCACTGTATGTCGATCTATGTCGTTTTGTTGTGTTGTTAAAACTTGTGATATAAAGCATCGACATAAGGTTGCGTTTTTTTTTCTAGTCCAGTTGCATGACCTCACCGTTGTGCCGTTAGTGTGTTGCACCTTCCTCTTCAGTTATAAACAAAAGATTTTTCAGGGCTGTTATACCACAGAATAAAAAAGAACAGCACTTATCAGGGTTAGCAACGACGGTTCGGTTCTTTTAATTAAATATCGAGCTTTTATCGGAATTATCCAAATTCTATCTTGTAGACTCTTCATCTTTTCGTGTACCTTACTTTTCTTTTCGCCATCTTCCTAAAAAATTCCAAAGGCCTATGTTGCAAATATTTCCATGACTTCTTAAACCCACAAAAATGAAACCACATTAGGCACGAATTGCTTTGCTTGCGCATTTTTGCGTGCAAATGAAATGACTGTGGCTCACGCTAATCTTCTTTCACGCTGCACCTGTTGCACATGTGTCTCTCGTGTTTAACTCGTTATCTGGAGAAACCTCGCTGCCTTTATTACAACCCAACAACTTTTTAAACTCCTTCCTGTATTCCTTGTTTGTAAAATAGTAAATAAATGGATTCATGCAAGAATTAGACAGGACAAGAACATTGAAGCCTTTATGCAAAGTGCTCCCAATCTTCGTGATGCCAAAAGGAGTGAGAAGATAAAAGGTTTGCGAGGGAAAACCACACACTGTCAAGGCGACAGCGGTTATAGCACACATGCGCAATAGCAGTCTTTGTCGTCTTTTTTTGTTAGCATTTTCCTGGCCTTCCCCGGGGAATGATGGGAAATTCATGCTGATATGAGCAAACGTGAGCCATGTTATAAAACAAGGAATGTAAAATGCGACGAAACTGTAAGCAAAGATAAAAGCTCGAGTGCCGTGCTTCCCGTAAGGAGCTTTCTTAGAAACGCACTTAGTTCCTGCTAAGCTGTTTTCAAAAAACTTGTTCATGGATAGAATGCAAGTTACGACAAACATGCCTATAATGTAGATAACAATACGCTTTCTGTTAAACTTATTCCTATACTGAACTGGTCTCAGCACGCAGTACCATCGTTCAATGGCGAGGCATGCTGCAAGAAGGATAGAAACTTTTCCCATTGCAAACAGAAGATAGCGGTTTGCTAGCAGGCGGCAAAAGATCTGACCACCTAATCCGGAAGGGACTGGGTAAGAGGACTTGGGAATGGCGTATCCTGGCGTAGCTACGAGGAAGACTCCTGCAAGAAAACAAATAAAATTACAAACGGTTTATCTTGGGTTACAGATAGTCGTAAAGAATTTGACCTACTAGCTAAGCTACCAAGGGATGCCTTTGCACCTGTGTTGGTAATTAAGAGCACCTACAAGACAAGACGGCTTTCGGTTCGTACAGGGTTCCGACGGCTATGTCATGCTGATGAGATGTAACAAGGCTGAAACAGCTGTCTTTGGCTGCCACCGGCCCAGCTAATATGGTTGTCAGTGCGCAGGCTTGAGGTACTGGCCATCCGCAAAGTCGAGCAGTGTGACCATTGCAATGTAAATGGTTTATGAAGCTATCAAGCCAAGTGGCAACTGTCCACTTGCGATCGTACTATTTCGTAGGGTGGCCAACAGATGTTGGATTTCCATTTAAAAAGGAAACAGCAACATCATTTTATCATTATTTTAACACTCAGGTAGCTTGAAAGGCAAGACTGCACTCCGGCGGAGTGTAAGAAACAATCCGGCGGTTTCTGTATCAGGGATATCGGTATTTCTAGGCACCCCTTACATTTAACAGTTATTCCACGAGTGCGCGTTGGATACGAGATGAAAGATAGCCAACGAGGCTCGTAGTGCCGAACTAGCTATAATCATCTGATATCCAACAAGCGTGAGTGGAATAATTGTTTAAAACAATAAAGAAATATTGTTAGATCTTGCTTATTTCGCTTTGCAAGAGCAAACAGAAGAAAATTTCATTTAATAGTTGCTTTTTCTCGGGCATTGTATAATGGCTTATATGTACCATGGCCGCTAAGGCAATCAAGTCCCTGGAATTGCATTATACAATGATCCAGTTTCTAATAATTAAGGATAGTCCATCGCAGGTAAATAACCCTGGGGCGGAATTCCGCATTTCCCCAGAATGCTGGTCCCCTTATAATTTGTAATGTCGATATGCCGGTTCGATTTAACTGTCCCATACCACTGGGAATTTGCCCCGGGATGCACAATTCACAATTCAAAATTGTAAATTTAATGAACTCACCAGTTAGCATATCTGCCACGGCTAAACTGAATAGGAGAATATTATGCGGTTTCTTCAGCATGGAAGGTTTTTTCACAAGCATAATGCAAAACAACAAGTTGAACAAAAACGAAGCTGCAGCAATCAAACAGAACAACACCTGAAGGGTCAGGTCGAGGTTCTTGTTGGAGGGCGGTTTGGAGATTCCTGTCGGGGGTAGGGTAGTGGTGTTGTTCATGCTGGTCTATCTGCAAATTAATCAGAATTTTGTCAGGCGAGAGCCTACGTCATGGAGAGACTTCACGTACGTTTTCGTCTCACAGCTGTGATTGAATCTGGAAAAAGCTAAGCCGGATCTCACCCGCAAAATCCGCCTGAAACGCTAAGAGGAAAACGCCGGCGTGATTATGTCCATGAGAGAAAAAACCATTAGAACGCTGAGAACGTTTCGATTTTTCGAACTCATAAGGGAAGAATTAAAAGAAAATGCCAACTTTTTCAATATGCAATCCATTTTTAACCTGGCTATCCAACACTGTTGATATTTGTTAGCATAGCTTTTAGAATAATAATAAAAGATAGGTCACAAGGCCCATTTAAATATTACAGGGGCAAGTTAGTTCTTTCTTATTTGAGATCGATTACTGGCGGCCAAAATTTGTCGAGTCCATGATAGGTGAAAACCGGTGTCGAGTTAAAAGCTGACAGTAGTAATTTTAGGAGTGTGCGTGGGGTAACAAATATCAGCTACACATTCATTTGTTAGTACTTACAGGGCAATGGCCTTGAACTTCAGAAGCGGATTCTGATCGCAGCAACGCTTAAGAGGTTGCGTGGTGTATTCTGAAATCGGAAGAACGAAAAGAGGTAAATCAATTAATGATCGAATTGCACGGCATCCAGCTTAAACATAAATGATTCAGTTAGTATTGCATTGTAAGTGATGCTTGGTGTGTTTAAAAAAAATTGTAAGTTTAGTAGTGCAATGTAAGGTAAGGGTACATAGTGGTGTTTTTGCAAATAAAATGTGTTAAAAAAAAATAAAAAAATAAAAATAAATGATCTTTTTAGTTAAAAATTGATTCTCATACTTATTTTGAAGCAAATTGAAACTTGTTTTCATAGAAGACAGAAGTACTTCTGATACGGAGCGATTATACACTTATCTACTGAGTACAGCTCGGTCAGTCGATTTGCTGGCTGGAATAGTCAAACATTCTAAAAGCTGACCTAAACTCAGTCTTGATCATACAAAACTCTTCTTCTTATACCGTCAACATAGCGGTTTGTCTCGGAGTTGTCGCCGTGATATCAAACCAATGTTCTCTAGTTGTTATATAATTTTAACTTCCGATCGAGGTGATGGCGGTGGACGAAAATCTGGCACGCTTTTGCACGCCGTACGCCGCACATAGATCGCGAAAAATTTCCTTAATATAATTTCCTAAAACTTGATTAAAATAAACAATAAAACAACACAATTAAAATTTTACATAAAGGTTATTTCCCCGTGGTCTAATTTGATGAAATTCAGACTCCCTTCATGCAGGAAAAAATTCATTACCTCCTTGATGCAAATGGCGAATTTTAGTTTGTCGAGCTAACAAGTTGGGTGTCGTCGGCACATTTATATATAATCCTAATTTCGACTGACTGATTGCTCATGCAAAACTTGTTCAAGAAATTTACGCCTATTTATACGGAACAGCTGTGTCTTTATTCATAATGGTCGGCTACTTTCAAGTATTTTAAGTAGATGCAGGAAAAGCAGTGTTCTTTTGTTTAAACAGCAACCCAAGAACTGAGAAAAACTTGACGTCGTAATTTGAGATTAGCCGAGATTATGGTTAATCCAGAAAATCCAGCGTCATCATTACAAGATGTAGGTAAGTGGAATGATTAAAAGGGAAAGATTTAATCAGTAAACTCTGAAAATCACTTAGGTAATTGAGGTATAAATTGCAATTCAATAGAGATAAAACTTTACAGGCAGTTGGGTACTTGAGAGCATTCGGCTAAGATGTAAGGGGCGATCAATATTACCAGAAAAGGTAGAACAGTTGCCAGGATAGAATTTTAAAAAATAAACCAATCTAATTCCAATTCGAAAGACAATGTAAGGCCCCATTTGGAGAAAATTTTATTTTAAACAGTGGGCACCTTAGGATGTTGCCCACAAGATCAATTTTAATTGTACAGCTTCTGACAGCATCACGAAAAAGCACTATTCAATCTTCCGCTTGTATTTCATTGGTCATGCCAAGAGAGGATACCCGTAGACTCTTGGCAAAAGTTACAACCACCTTACTTAGACTTATAAAGTAACAGCACCACGGCAAATATTGAGTTCCGAATGGCTTTTATTTGAATGGTCACAGATCAGAATTTCATCCTCAGATTTATAGCCATCTTACTTGTATGACATATATTATTGGTCACAATTGAGTATTTCACTCTCCAAAACTCGAAGATTAGAACCACCTTGTACAGAATAGGAAAGCACAACACAATATCCAGGGTATCTGAATTATTAATTATTGTTGTGCAGTCAAAGATGTGCATATTGATTAGAGCCACGATTCATTAACTCGGATTTTCGGCGTTCCTTTTCCGTGCAGATATTTGTCACATTTTTTCAGTTTATCAGCTTTAAGTAATAATTTTTTTTTATAATCACATCTAACGATCTGGAATGAATGGTTCCAGGGAATAGATGAGAACTACTATATCTTTAATTATCGGTACAGGAATGTTAATTTTTTGGAAGGCACACATAATAGTCATAATATTGTAGCGATTTTATGAGCCTTGTGGTTAAGAACACTAAAGACATTACAAAAAAACTAGATTTAGTCCATTTTCTGTTTGAAACAAGAAAACAAACAAGAAAAAAAAAAGACTTATCGCGAAAATTCACACAGAGACATTTACAGTGTCACGAAAATGCGCGGGTAGAGACATAGTTGGGCTCTGAGTAGTGATCGTGGCTTTGTTAACGCTGTCGTCAGTTTTAGATAGATCTTAACTGAAACGCCTTTGATACAATATTGTGGGATTCGTTGGTCCAATCTTAAATGGTTTGTTTCGTACTTAGATACTCGAACTCAAAAGTGTCATATAGATTGTTGTATGTCAACCCTGAAATTTTTAACGTACGGTGTTCCTCAAGGAACAATTCTAGGACCTCTACTTTTTTTTGTTATATATCAATGACTTACTGAATTGCTTGCAGTTTTCACAAACCAGTATTCTCGCTGATACCAGCTTGACGTTTGCTAATGCTCTGACGTTAACCATGTAAATGATTATCTTAATTATGATCTAAGCAATGTGCACTCTTGGTTATCAGCCAAGAAGCTTACCCTAAATCTGGAAAAAAGCTGGGTTTATGCTAATTGTATCTAGACAGAAGTTATCGAATCTTTGTTTCAGAGGGTCCTTCTTTAACTATAAATGACATAGCTGTGGAGCAGGTAGCATCAGCTAAATTTCTTGGGGTCTACATCGACTAAACTTTAAATTGGTAATGTCATGTAGAAAATAACTGTAAAAAGATTGCTTCCGCTGTTGATGCAATTTTTTTAATTTTTACTTTAATATTATTTTTTAGCTGTTGGTGAAATTACATGCAAGCGCATACGATATCAAATTTCATTCAATATTTTAATCCATGTCACTGCATGATATTATATAAAGGAAAATACAGGGAGATGTAAAGAATCAACCATAAGAGGACATAGAAAAAAATTCGAATCCCATCTGGGGGCTCAGATTTTTTCTGTGTCCTCTTAAGGTTGATTCTTTACATCTCCCAGTATTTTCCTTAATATTTTAATCAATGTGTATAATAGCCTTGTCAATCATGTCAATCTTTCACTGGCTATTTAGTTTTGTTTGTCTACTCAGTATATTTTCTGTTCTGTTCCATTATTAACGTCACGCCGTCATTAGCTTTACTATATAGACAGAAGCGTTTTACTGGAAATACACCACTCGTAAAGTAAAATTCATACGAAACTACATCCGGGATGCGAGTGGTGTATTTTCCATATCCATTGATGACGTCATTGCGCTCTTTCGTAAAATATTGTTTTTCCCACTCGAAAATAAAATTCATACCTCCGCGCCACCGTGTAATATCCTCCTCACATTTTTACTTTTCTTGTTACGTTGTAATCAATCATATGCTCTACATTATATTTATTGCCACGTTGTAATTACCTATATTGTATCCTCCTTCCGTTTATATCACACTCACTAGCGGATTCTGTTACCTGTACTGAAGATGGATGAAGTATCCGAAACGTGTTTACTCGATCTAAAAATAGTCGTAACCTTCATAAACACTATTAAAATGAATTCACGTTTTTTCAGACGTCGTCGCGATTATTTCAACTCGCTTTAAGGTGGCCGAACACAGTTTGCGCGCGCTTTACAGATTCTGTTAGTGATGCTATTAAGCACGCGCTAGGGTTGTGGTAAGCAAATACTATCGATCCCTCGATTTGATACCAAATGGATCACAAAGGTAAGTTTTGCTCTTAAAATAACTCAGTTTCTCGTTTGTGAATCCTTCTTCATTTATCGCCGAACAAAGAAAGTGAGTTTGCAATGAGCTAAGCCTTCTTGTACGCTTTTCATCTTTGCTGAGAAAACCAAATTAAAAGCCACGCATGCGCATTTGAGCAAAAAATTGTGACTGGTTGTTTTAATGGAAATGAACTGTTTTCTGAGGAACCGCTCGTTAGAATTTTGTGAAATTTGGCAAAACAGTAGTTTTTTAAAAGCGTAACTCGCCTAAAAACCAAAAACAAAATCTAACAGAGGGTTACTTCAAAAAACATTAAAGTGCAAAACCAACATTTACAGGAGATCTCTCTGTTAAAATAACATGAAAGCAGCATCACTATGTCAGTATTTTGCGAGTTTTTCTGGATACAAAAAATAGAAAAAATCTAACAAGTGCATTTTCTAAAAATTAAAGAAAACCATTATTTGTGGACGGTTAATAGCTTGCTGCGTTGCCATGGCAACGGCACCTTGCTCAACAAGAAGTATCAAAATTTATTCCTTCTTTGTTAATCTTGCACCATGCTAATTTCGGGTTCTCAGAAGTACGTAGTTTTCAAATAATGTTTACCAACACCTGTATACTAGAAAACTGTGTTCGGCCACCTTAAATGTCAAATGTAGGTGAACGTTCTTGGAGGTGAATTCTTGGAGACCACACCCAAGTTTAGAAAGAGAAAGAAAAATTCGTGGTCGTGTGTTTACGTCCTCCATAAACCATCCCATCAGGAAATTTCACGCCCTAGTCGTGCAGTGATGGCAAAGAAATGTACAAAAAGTGTAATGCACGTGCAGAGTTGTTTTGGTTATTTTTAAAGCCTATTTTATTTTTTACGTCCTCGTTGCCGGCCGTCGCTGTCGTCGTTGCCAAAGCTCACTAGGGACCTTAAGCAGAGACGACGACGACTGCGCCAACGAAAACGGGACTCAAAAATTACATTCCCGTTTTCTGAATAAAATCGCGATGATTCACCTGCTCATTTAGTTTGTGTAATGCGGCCGAACTATCCAGGATCAAACGTCGTAAGGGTGGCTTTAAAGTTAAGACTAAAGAGAAAGGAAAATTAATCGCCATGCGTTCACGTTCTCCATAAAACCTTAAATGTGGTCATTTCACGTCTTTGTTGTGCAGAGGACGACAAAGAAATGTAGCAAAATTTATAACGCACGTGCAGAGCCAGTGTTTCGTTAATTTTTTAAAAAATATTGTTTTCTGACGTCAGTCTTGCTGGCTTGGTTGTCGTTGCTGCTTGAGGACCTAGTATTGCATTCGACGCGTTACACTTGAGTGCAAGACACAAATCAGAATATATATGACGGATAATTAACCCCGTGCAGGGTAAATTTCTGAAGAAAATCTACGCTAAATAAAATCATAACTATGATTAATATGTGATTAATATGAAAGTCACAATTTCTCTTAGTGTTACAAAGAGTGAGCACTGATTACACGTTACCAGAAAACGGCAAATGTTACCCAGGACTCCCTTTTCCCTGGTTTTGTATCGTATTCCAAAATGATCAACAAGTACACGAAAATCTTGCAAAATTACTCTCACCGATATTTGTGGCTAACGCCAAACTACTCACCTTATAAAACAGCAAATGGCAAACGTAAGCAGGAAACTTGAGTACAACGGCCTCTGGTTATATATATTTTCACTGTTTACCGTTCGGCGTGAATTTGTCTTACAAAAAGACGTCCTTTTTCAACAGATAACTGAGATAAGATTAGATCGTCTTCTGTTTTTTGGAGGTTAAGTTTTACTTAATACTTTGTCTTTCACTAACATCTATTGTAATCTTTACTGATCTTGTTTTGTTTGCTTTTTAAATTAACTAATTAATTAAGGATCTTATGGTTGTTCTCATATAAATACATTTTGGTAACGGTTAGCTTTGGGAAGATCAAATGAAGTCTATGTATGAAACACCCATGAACCTTGATTACAGGGCGGTTTTTTGCGTAAAGTGATTACGAAATAGATGGAAATTTTTGTGACGGGAAACTGAGTCCTGGGAGTCCTGCACCCGATTCATTTTTGACCGGTTTTCAGTGTTTGTAAGAGACGTCTTTGATAAATAACAAGATGAAGAAGTTGGATCTTGATTTACGAATCGTTGAACCTTTATCTCAGGAAACTCAAGTTTATAATGTGTTCATCACAAGATGTTGTAGTTGTCAATTGAATCTGGCTTGGTCAGTCCCAATTCACGGTGTTAATTTGGCGCAATGTAGTCGGTCTTTGCCTCGTTTGGAAAGACTGCGTTTTCAAAGATATATATAATTTTACAACAAATTCTCAAAATTTTCGCGCGCTGATTGCCTCGTAGCTATTGTCTATAAGAGTGCAGCTGACAATAAAAAAGACATCAGACGTAACGCGCGCACTTTCTCAACGGAAAATAAAACCAATGCCCAATTTCTATATATTAAAATTCAGCCTGAAACAATAAACATCACTAAACAAAAAACACTAAATAAACCCAGATAAACTCTACAATTTATTCCCTGGAGCCTCGAAGTGATGTTTATTGTTTCAGGCTGAATTTTAATATATAGAAATTGGGCTATTCTGCTCGTACTTTTTCCGCGTTATTGTTAAAAAACAAAACAAATGGATTACAGGTGGATGCGCACCTCGTTGGTTATATCACTGAATTCTGTCAGTTATTAGTATAAATCAAGAGACTATGATATTCTCTTGTATAAATGTACTAGCGCTGTACTAGTGATCACGAATACTGTTCTCTTATTGGCTACACTACTCACTATCTATTCTGTTGTAGATAGTGAATAGAGTGAGTAGCCTAACAGTATGCGGTTGTCAACAAAATGGCGGTCGCTGCTTTGCGTTTTCGAGATGTATGTGAAGAGGATTTATTGTTAAGTTTTGAACGACTAATCGATTCACACTAAAACTATTAGCTTATTCGTTCTCGATTTCTATACGTAATAGTTGATTTGGGTTTCGCCCTCATCAACTATCACGCGATAGAAGTCTCGAGCTCATAGTCTAATTGTTACATTGTAACACTGTCTAAATATCGTTATGGTTCGCTCAATGTTCGTCTTCTGTACACAACAGATATTCTGCGAAATACGTATTTCCGTGTGTCGGGGAGAAGATTGTAACAAAATAAAGATCAGTTGAGCTTTCATGAACTAATAAAACTGTGCTTTGTTATCAATATGTGAATAAGGAAATAATTATTCCGCTCAATCTTGCGCAATAATATTGCCTGATTTTAGCCAGCTCGGCCTTTGGCATCGTCGGCTAAGTGTCTGAAGTATCGGGCGATATTTCGCGCGACTTCGCGTGACAATCGGTAAATATACATTAACCTCGTCCCAGGCCTCATTGCACTCATTATCAAGTATGACGTCACATTTGATTGTCGGCGTCAAGGAAGCTGCAGGAGTAGCCGTTTTGTAGAATAATTTTTAAATATAGCCCTTGCAAAACTACAAACTAATGCTTTCATGAAAATGTTCCGTAGTAAATGGCTATGAATTTGAACTTCTATTAAACTGCCTTCATTTTGTAAAGGTTGCCCGAGTATTGCAGAAGAAGTTCACGATCAGATTTGTTCGCTTGCTGTGCATAGTGTATTTGCCTCGATAAGCATATTTTTGTCTCTTTCCTGGGAAACTATTCTGCTTCATTTGCCCTCAAATCTCGATGTTTTCTCAACCTTTGCCTGGGAAAAAACCGATGTTTCAGTCGCAAAAATTAAAACTTTCTCTCGGGACAGAGTAATTATCAGGGTATTATTCGAAATGCCTGAGGCGACGTATAGTAAGGTACTGTTGGTCTTCTTCACCAGTGACGTAACCCACGAATACTTGTATAACCACTTACGAACAAACAACCCTTGCAGCCGGAAGAGAGGAAAGGCACAAGTGCTCGCGGGTTATCCGGCTATAACGTGATTGGTTGCAAAATTTATAAATGGCATCGCGACAGGCTCATCGCGACACACATGGATGGGTTCCTCGTAAACACCATTTAAAATGCGTCAATTCGCCCACACTCGGTTTGATTGATTTGTAGCTTGAAAAGCTTCATTAAGTTCTTTCAGACTGCATGTCATTCACCCTACAAGTCAGTCGAGTTAACAGGTGAGTACAAGGTAAACGGTAAACACAGGTCAAAACAGATCGTTAGCTGGCTGCTTAGTTTGTACTTTGTGATATGACTCTAGATCTTTCGAACCCAGCGAGCTTGCAGAACTCGTTATCTAGTCTGAACAAGTGAGTTAACCTGCTTAAAAGGGAGTTACGTTCCCTGTTTAAGGGTAGCTCCCTCAGCCTTTTAATTGCTATAAATCGTTTCAAACACTATTAGTATTAAATCGTCAACTCAAGAAACGTTAATTTTGGTCGCTGAATATGGCTACGAAAACGTCATAGAGACAGTGAATTAACGATATGCTTTCTTAAGGTCGTGGGCAAGAGTAATATTCTGAAGCGTTCAGGCAATGATCATATTTCATTTTTTTATCATATAACGGTTAAAATTTTTAGTGTGAAAATACCATGAACTAAGCCATAAAACATACTAGTACAGCCAAACCTCTGACCGACACTGCAGCTGACAATGATTTCTGCATCATTAGGTCTATAAACTTTGAAGTATGTTGTATATAACGGAGTTGTTTTATGCACGCTATTATTTCTGTTTAAGAGTCCATTAAAAATGCTTCAGTGCGAAAACATTCGTGGTCAACAACAACATTCCTATTTAGAAAGTTGATCAAAATTGTACCCTCATCGGGGTTTTTTCGGTTCAGATTTTGTCTACAAATTTTCTGAAAGACTGGCGGGTGACTTAAACAGTCTTTTTTCTCCTCTTATTATCATAATCCGGCAACATTGTTCCAAGAACACGTAGTCGAGATATTGGCTCCGCAAGGTATATTTGCGTGTTTATTATGACGTATACAAGGCCCATATCACGCCACTGTTTAACCATGCACTTGGCCATTATGGTATAAACATTATATTGCCGGCTTCAGTGTTTAAGAGGAAACATTTTCCGGTTTGGATGGTGTGATCTAGCCAAATGCCGTGCAATACGACCTACATATTTTTCCGATTCAGGAACATGATATTTGTGTTTTGTTTCTGTTTGTGATGTGAAAAACCAGTCCATTTACTAAATTCATCACTCACTATTAAATTATTATGTACCACGTGAAGGGGGAAGGGGGGTGTGAGGCTTGATTGCACTTTTACAGTATTTTGGTATATTGGTGTAGGCCCCTTCTCCCCTCCACCCTCACCAATCGTTCAGTTAAAAGTCGTGAAAAATAGTAGCATCTGTCTTTGCATTACCCTTGATTATTAAATTCCGATCATCTAACAAGACCAGCCGATTGCATTTTAAAACATATTCTTGTATATCTTTGTTGTGGGCATGTCATTACTCTGGCGGGTGACCACAAGTGTTAAGCGCTATTGTTTCACTAGTAGAAAGAGCATTATTATTATTATTATTATTATCATTATCATTATCATTATCATTATCATTATCATCATCATCATCATTATCATTATCATTATCATTATCATTATCATTATCATTATCATTATCATTATCATTATCATTATCATTATCATTATCATTATAATGTTCCTGAAAAGTCATGTCCTTACCTTTCTCATGATAATCATAAAATCGCTTGTAAAATTTGTATTTTATTTGGGAAACCCCTAATTTTTTCACAAAGCAAACTTCTGGTGCCATTGTTATCTGTGCTGAAAGAACAGTAATGTTGCCTTAACTGCCACCGAGAAATGGCGTATTGAAGTTTCCAAAAGGTAAGGAAATGACGAAAATTGGGGAATCTAGGAAGAAAAATTGCTAGAACTTTGCAAATTTGCTTAACAGATGATAAAGTCATTCCCCACAGCTTCATTTGTATTCCCCACGTTATCATCCATGTTTCAGAAAAGCGACCTTTTGACCAAAAAAAAAATCTAGTGCAAGGATAATGTCTAGTACAGGTTTCGAAGTCAACCTCAAGACGGAATTGCCATTTTTGAGTTAAATGTCGCTAGAAGGGCTAAAAATAGATGATAATGCCTGGTCTTTTGTGACATAATAGCTATCAATGTATGCTACATTTCCTGAAGTTAACATGTAAATGGCACAAGTATTATAGAAGTAATGAAAGTTTTAAGACCAAATGTTCAATAGGTAAGGAAATGACAGTTTCCAGAATATCGCTTCCTTCTTCAGAATGAACCTCAGATTGGATGATAAACAAGTCCCGTTTGTTTTCAAGAAAGGTTAGGACGAAGGAAAGTACCAGGCAAGAAATGAGCACTTTAGGACGTTTAACAAATTTTTGACAATTTTTTTCTTGTTTTTAAAGGTAAGGAAATGACAATTTTATTCTAAATTCAAGGAACTTTACATTCGTGTCTCTTTTTTGTATTGAGCACTCAACTACTCGGACCTACCTATAAATGTAAGACTTGTTCTTGCCTATTAATACTACATTCGTTGACACATAAGACTTAATTGTCATACGTGCAATCCTCTCGCATTGCAAAGCACTCTAGGTGTTCAATTTTCAACCAAAAATAACTCACAAGTACAAATCCCTCCACTGTGATGGATTTGAATCATATAAATTCACCATAGTAGGTGATGAAAGCCAGACATACACAACTAAAGGCCATGCAAAGAAATCTAGCATTTGTCGCAAAAGAATGGCTTCACAGCGAAGGAAAGGTAACTGTGTTTTCTGTAAAAATGGTAAGGAAATGACAATTCCTGTGTTGGTTGATATGTTTGCCCTGTGAAAGAGAACTTTGAGTTGACATCCATAATAAGTATTCACGGAAGGTGACGCAAGCTTTGCCTCAATGTCGTGGCTTCTTTTTAATTTCTGATCTTTTTACAAAAGAAATTCGTCTCAATTTAGGTAAGGAAATGACAGTTTTCAGAATATCATGGTCAGGAAGATTTTGCTTTTGGTGAAAAGTCCTGTTTTTTGATATTTACTGGAATGATGTAATCGTAATTACTATGCTTCTCTGAAAAATAATCCTTCCAAGCAATTTCGGAGCTAGAATTTTGTAAAAATTGTGAAAATTTGGTTACCATGGCAACGTCAAATGTCAAGATTATTTACCGACCATACTAATTTGCTTCCAGGCAAGTTTCCAAAATAGTTCCTAAGTTTGGTGGTGTTTGCTTGCATATTAAAAAAGTTAAAAAGGTTATAAGGGTTCAAAGTCAAAGCGGGGAGAACCCCCCCCCCCCCCGGCCTAGAAAGGGTTAACAGGTGCCTAGAATAGAAACCACAGTAGGATGCCAGTTTTGAGTACTGGGGCTCGTCCCTATGTGTTTTAGCAAAAATGACATTTAACGAGAGCAATGGTGTACACTTAAAGGTGCAAACATAAAAAAAATCCCTTAGACCTAAAGATGGAGACATGAAATCTAAATGAAACTGACAGCTATTCAACGAGTAAGAATACCTTTGCAAAAAAGATGCTTCTTAATTTTTACAAAGTTCAAACTTCACAGAAATGATCAAACTTCAAAACTGGCTCATTTTTTACCAAAAACCACTAAACCTACCCCTTGGAAAAAAATCGATTTTTGGACTCAATACAAATATCCTTTCAAAGGCTTCCAATCGAACCAGTGTGCCCGAAAACGTCCCCTGAGACACTTTTTAGGCTTCCCAAGGGACCAGGGACAAAGAAATAGCCCTCAATAGATAAAGTCAGGATGAGAGTTAAACAGAAAAGTATTTTTCAGGGCGTTATTTGCACTTAAAAATGATTCCCAAGGGAGTTTTATGATATACCGAGATCCCAAGGAACATAAACAAGTGAAAAATGCCGACTTAAAATTTGGTTATTTTTTACCAAAAACCCTGGTCCTACCCTTTGGAAAAATGTCGATTTTTGGACGCAAGAAAAATATTCTTTTAAAAGCTTCCAATGGAATCAGTGTGTCCGAAAACGTCCTCTGACACATGTTTTAGGCCTCCCAAGGGACCAGCGACAAATAAGTAGCCCATTATTCGTCAGTTTGCTCTCATCTTGCTTGTCTTCGTCTTCGATTGGATTCTTATATTCCTTGACCCGCTTGGAAAAGCTCTCCAAGGAACGGAATTATAGCCTGATGGTGGTTCCTTTGACGGTTATTTTTTCTTAGTCTTGGACTGGCCCACTTGTCCCAAATGTCAACGGACTTGTCCCGCGCTAGACAATCCATGTGAGTCCAACTCTTGGACTATGATATGGACGTGCCTCGTGTTGTTAAGTGCTTGTGCGACAGGTGTGTCCCCACCCGCAATATGACGCTGGAACCTATAGAACTGGCCAAGGGCTTTCTCTCGATGACTGTGGTGCATTTCGGCTTTTTGGTAATAGCTAGTCCTCCCATTTAGCATCGCTCTTTCGGCTTGCTGCTTCTTCTTCAACGCCCCTAAGAATCTGAGCCGAACGTTGACATGTCGTCTACGTCTATTTGATCCTTTTCGAAAAAAAACTTTTCCTGAGCAGGGTCGTATTCAGGGTCGTCTTCGAAACTCTGACTTAGATTCCTAATTCTCAGAACAGTCGGTAGATTCTGCTTCCGTACCAACGTTAACATTGCCGTCTTTGTCACTCTTTTTCTTTCTTTTCTTGGTCAGCGCAGTGACATCAGTTGCAACCTCTCTGCCTTTCTCTTTTTTACCATATTTATTATTATCAGTTTAGTAAAACAAAACCCTTCACTGAGAACTGTGGTATAGAAACTTACGTATCCAATTTTGCAAGGTTTTGCAACCGCCCGAGTGTTCGGTTCCAACTGCGACAGTGCCAATATGCAATGCCCCCAGTAACGTGCTTGCATTACGTTTCATTGGCTTATCTTGGCTTTACTAAATTATTTCATTCTTTAGGAGGACAAGGAAAAGTATCCACCTCAGATTGCCCTATATAACAATTAATTGAATGCGCGGAAAAAGCCATTTAACTATAATGTTCGTATACCGGAGTAGTTTTAACTTTAATTTGTTGATTTTATTTAAGCACAGCTTTGCAATTATTATTTAGTTGTATTGTGTAAAATATAATCAGGGGCACCCAACGACAGTTTTCCCTCAGATCCTTTGAAACGTTATTTTAGGCTGTCTGGAGTACCTTTAAAGTTCTGTAAGCTCATTTCAGGCCGCGCTATAATATTTTTATCTGTTCGGTCATTCTAGGGGAACTTGATTCTTTTCGAAATTACTAGGGCATTTTTGTCCATTTTCCGAAACCTTAGGTCTTATTTCCTTTCCGAAAATCTTAGCTGACCTTTTTTCGGTATCTGAAACGACATTTTTATCAATCCGAAAACACTTATAAAGCCTTAAATTTCCTATATTACGAACGTTCGAGGTGTAAATTCCGAACAGAAAATTGTAGGGGATTAAGGGCCTTTCAAACAGATGATTTACCGAAACGATCCGTTGGGTGCCCCTGATATAATCACATTCAACGTATTTTACTGTTAGTTTATATTTATTGCCAGGGCCTATAATGATATCATCTCTTACTTTTGCCAAAAACTGAACGAGAAAACCTATTGTAAATATTAAAGCATCTAACTGGATGAAGGCTGACCAATCGTTGATTTGAAACGGGCCATAATTTTAACAAGAAGCACTGAATGAAGATAATGTTTGTCAGAAATTACTGCAAACAGGTAAGTCTTTGCTACTAGTGTCTTTATTAATGATTCCCCATCAAAAAGAAAAAATGTTCCTGTAAGGAAATGACAATGTAAGGAGAATGCAATTTGTGGTAAGGAAATAAAATTGTCATTTCCTTACTTGTAAGGAAATGACAAAATTGAGGTAAGGAAATGACACTTTTTTGTAAGGAAATGACATTGTCATTTCCTTACTGTAAGGAAATGACAATTTTCTTGTAAGGAAATGACACTGTCATTTCCTTACTGTAAGGAAATGACAATTTTCTTGTAAGGAAATGACGAAAAGTAAGGAAATGACAGTAAGGAAATGACGGAGGAACATCATCATTATCATTATCATTATCATTATCATTATCATTATCATTATCATTATCATTATCATTATCATTATCATTATCATTATCATTATCATTATCATTATTATTATTATTATTATTATTATTATTATTATTATTATTATTATTATTATTATTCGACTGACTGATATATATTCGTTATAAAATTAATGTGATGGAAGTGATAAGGTTGAAGTTCGGGGTAATAAACTATCTTCCTGCTGGGATACAGGAAATCGCATTCTCTAGGTCTTCTGACTAAAACCGACGAAATTACAACTAAAGCGGCATTTCGAAAAAGATTCTCAAGAGGTTAAGAGAAAAGTAACGTTCATTAAAAAAAGCACTGAATTAAAGAAAGAAAGTTTGATTCAATTCTCTCGCCTTTTTTATGAAAAAGCCAAGAATTGATTATAAGCTTACATGTTTTAAAAGTTACGGCCGAGTGAACAACAAAATCAAGCAATACAACTTAAATTACTGTTGCGAATTATGTAAGTATTTTTCAGAATATTCCAGCAATATTTCCCGCTGTTTTGATGATGAATAATCAATTTTCATATTTAAAAGGATGTTTTTTTAAGGATATGAAATCGAAAATAAATTTCGTTTTTTTTTTTCTTGAAACTTCAGTAAAAAGAATTAAAATTACTATACTTCCCCAGGCTATTTTGTTTTCCATAAATGATTATAGATGACTGCAACATCGGGGACGCCAGTTTTTTTTTTCTCTATTATGCAGTTAGATTTTGTTTTCAAGGCGCGAATAACGTGCAAAGTTCAATTTTTATAGTAGTCGGTTTGTACGTTGTTTGACAAGTTTTAAAAGCAAACAGAGCCGGCAGAGTACAAAATTCCGTTGTTAAATTTTCTATTTGGCACACTTCTTGTAAACTATTTGCTTTTACTTTACTCCTGCCCTAATGAAAAAAAAAATTGAAACAAAGGTCGATGTGTTTACAAAGGTTCTGTTTGAAATTTTCTTATGATCACTAGATATATGAGAACTTTTAAACCAAAACATCAGAGAAAAGAATTAGTTCTCTTGTCTTCTGTAGTGTCACACTTAACCACCGTGTTGTACCTTCTAAACAGCCATTTTTGTTTTTCATCTGACTTGGAAATCATTCCACCGGTTTCCTTCGTGTCAAAGTTCTTATTTTTCTTCCTCCCCACTGCAGGAACTTTCAGATGGATATTAAGTTTTAAAAGCTAACACAATTTGATCTGTTTGGATTATAAAATTGCAAATTGTATTATCTGAATGGTTTAGGAACCTGCACTGTAATCCAGAAATCTATATCTTGAGTTGTCAGCTGTTCAACATAGTAATATAAAAGTGCAACGAAAATTTTACTGACCAAAAGATAATCCGAGAACCGTTTTTATGCCTAAACGTTTCATTTTGACCCCTTAACAAAATGCAGGTACCTCTGTTTTATCCAATAATCAGTGACGAAAATTCATCTCAATCAAGCTAGGTTTTCGTCAGAATTTAATTCAAATGGTTAAGAGAGAGATATTCTATCGAACTAATTCTCTGGCCGCCTACGTTTAACTGGCATAATGTTGTAACCGATTAGGATTGCATACATTGGAAACTTTAACTTGCTGAATATCGCTTCGCCTTCTTCTAACTGTTAAAATCAGTAACGCTGAAATGAAAGCTTACCTGCACGCCGCTATCAGCTGCAGTAATTACTCCGGGTTTTTTTTGTAAGTCGCCTCACTGAATATGAACTGCGATTCAGCTGTTCATCTCTCGGAGTGAAACAACAGTCTGATCGTTCTTCAATTTACCTATCTGAAATACGTTTGTAGATATTATTAGAAAATGCATCCCTTATTCTAACACCTGCCCGTGGTACAAGCAAATCATTATTCTTCACAAATTGTCTTACTGATGCCAAACGCATGTGGGTGGGTAGGCGATGCTTTTGTTGAAAGTGTCAGATTATTAAAATAGAAATAACTGTTGACAATATATTGCACTTGCAAAAGATCTTCGGCGAAAGTTGTAGTCATTAACAATTGGAATATTTCCTTTCTGCACATAGTTCACCTGCGTTCTGGGTGTTATTGTTAATGAAAACAAAAGTCAACAGAAGGCCATTACGAATACGGAATCTTTGAGAGTCTTATAATCATGAACATGTGAATGCTGGTTAATTTTCACAGTTTTAATTTGCAGCACATACAAGTTGGAATAGTGAAATAACTTGGATAGTTTCTCAGCGGCGTTTCTGCCGGTCCGTTCTATTCGGTTACCGGCCAGAATTGGCTCTATATCTATATAAACACCAACAACTGTACACGCCTTATGGCTTTAGCTATTGATCAGTACCCGGCAATCTCAATTACGACTCAACAAAAAGCAATTAGACGGCAATTTTTTTTCTTCAATTTGGCAATTCTGTCGCTGTCATGTAGTTATGCCAAAGGTTCAACCAGCTGTCACAAATTTAACTTGCGTTATGTTTTTGTGCCCGGCAGATAGTGAAAAATGCTGACGGACGGTAAAATCAGTTTGTTGCAATATTGGTTGCGTGTAAGAGAGTGTCAAGGGGTATCCTCTCTTGTTGCGTGTTATATTAATCCTGCCGAATTACAAACAGGTACTTGCGGTCTGTTTTAAAATATTTGAATGTAACAATTGTAGAGAGATGTTAAAATGAAATGCAGGATGTAAGCTTTCAATTTGTTGGCAGTAAATCAAATTCGTCAACAATTTCAGATAGCCTGCAAACACGAAAACACGCTAGAAAAAAACAATGGAAAATTTTACCTCAACGCGATTCTAGTGCATCACATTCCAAAGTGAAAAAACATACCGATTTTTTGTATTAAGGGTCGGTTTCGAGTTTCCGCTATTAATTTCAGTTGTTCCTGTTAATTTGGTTTTTCCATTTTTTTTTTTTTTTTTTTTTAGCTTCTGTTGTTTCAAAATGCTTCTATTTCAAAGATTCAAAAGAACTCATCAAAAATTTGCCGAGCGATTTGCTTTTCCATTTTTTTCTCTGTTTTTTAGATTCAGTCTTTTCAAAATGCTTCTGTTGAAAGATACAAAAGACCTCATCAAAAATTTACCGAGCGATATGCTTTTTCCATTTTTTTGTTTTTTTTTTAGCTTCAGTCTTTTCAAAATGCTTCTGTTTGAAAGATACAAAAGAACTCATCAAAAATTTACCGAGCGATATGCTTTTTCCATTTTTTTTTTCTGATTTTTAGCTTCAGTCTTTTCAATATGCTTCTGTTGAAAGATACAACTTGAAAGAACTCATCAAAAATTTACCGAGCGCATACTGCTGTCAACCAACAGTGACGTGCGGCTGAAAGTTATTCTAAGTGGTGTATCATCAACAGCCGAAAACTTGCAAAAACCCTTGCAATGTGTTACCCTAACTTAGAACCACTTCGTTTTTGCACGGTTAACGGAAAAAGATTCCCTTTCCGATCGCTCTAAGTTATCGAAAATTTGCAAGTCTTCCTCTCATATTTCAAATGACGTTCAGTTATGTTAGATTACAAAGTAAGCAGGGATTTGTGGAAGCCGGGCCGGACCGGCTCAGGAAATCTTTCCCCTCGTATGTCGGGAATTCCAGTTGCCCAAGTCAAAACTTCAAACGTCCAGGCTTACAAAAGTGTAGAAATTTCCTCAACGTAAGGTGTTTCCGAAAACTCTCATTGCTTATTCCTAAAATATTGTTTTTTTTTTCTCTCCTTCCCTTAATTTCTGCAATCGCAAATATTACCATATATAATTTGCCTTTGGGGACGAGGTGCCAAAGTCAATATTTGAGGAACGCCGATGAAGACAAAACAAAAAAATCAAAGAACCCTATAGCTAAAGTTCTTTGTTCGTGGGAATTTTTAAAACGATCTGGATTGGTAGTTGAATCGAAATGCCGAGCAAATTGAGAAAATTTTCAATGACAAGCCAGTACGAAATCTAACGATTCAGACTCCCCACGGCTACGTGTGTGCCTCACAGGTTAACCCAGCGTGAATAATTGCTTATTTATACAGCCTTTCGTATTATTACAGATGGGTAAACTGTTGGACATTAATGGCCAAAAAGATAAATAAAACATTTTAAAAAATCAACGAAAATTCACCTGTCAGCTACATTACGGGCACTCGTTTTGGTGAAGGTATCTGTTTGAAAGGCTTCGATCGCGTCATAAACTGATTAAAAAACTATGGAAAGCTGATAATAACGCTTTATTTCTATAGCGCCATTTCCCTGTATAGCCCAGTGGCGCTTAACAATTATAAAAAAAACGTAAAAAATGAAACATTTTTCATCGAGTGGTTATGGATATCCTAAGGTATATTAAACCTACTCGTATAGTCCAAGTTTTTCTCACTTGGCAAAATAAATTCCTTTTCTTTTCGGAGTGAAAAAAGTGGCATTAAGCTTGTGAAGCCAGCTAGAATTTTCAGTGAAAGCCTTGCTGAAATCCAAACGTTGAACCAAGCTCAGTTAGTTTGATCAAATGTTCCTTTAAACGGCTTTAAAGCGATCTGCATGTGAAAACCGCACAAAATGATAATTCTTGAATTGTTCGGCGTTGCGAAACGATGCTATAAAGATCTTTTCATAAGTTGTTTTGTGACACGGCCTTTTAAAACAGTTTTGCTTAAGACCGAGGTCATCTGCGTTTTGGAAACGATTGAATTATGACAAAACCATACAAATAAAACATCTTAAAAACACAGCAAAGGTATTAATTTGAACTGCGAAAAAAATTGATACTGAGGAGCGGACAAACCTTAAATGGACAAATTCACCTCGTCCCCAAAGCTTTTTCTTCTGCTAACTTCACGCATTTAACGATTCATTGTTCAGTTATCAAAACTCAAACACAAGCTGACACTTCGGCAATTTGCATGGGATATGTGTCATGCATATGGTGCGTCATGCAGAGGTCACTGAAAAGTAAAGGAAATTAATTGGTGGCCTCTTTCAATTATGACGAGCTTTCCAATTCATAATTATCGGCCAGATTTTAAAATATATATTCTCTGATGTTTTGACAATATCTCATTATGTCCAAGTGAGAGCATAGCGGGGTACGGGAGGAACAGTGCTGTTCTGTAAAATTGCATGCATGAAATATTCAATGTTTAATACTTTACTTTAACTCCTGTTAATGTTAAAAAGTGATTTAAAAATTCTCTATCGTTTCACCTTTTAGGAAAACTTCTCATATTGCCGAATTATCGCCCTCTAAAATCTGTAATAAAAGCCAGGAGATAGAACGCAAACTGATGTTGTCAAAGCTCAGTTTTAAGCTTTGTGATAAACTACGACAGGGTTTAAGTATGGATTCCATTTGTAAATGTCCGTCGGCTCCTTTAGCCAATCAAAATAATGATCGCAAGTAGTTCCAGCGCAGTTAGCCATTTAGAAACTGCTGGCGATAATTTTGTAACAGGTGCAAAGCCAATCTCGTACCCAGAGTCCTCAGGCTTTTTGGTCAGCGGGTGGGCGCCAGGAGAGATTCTGGAGAATTCGAAAAAAATTAAATTTTTTGATTGGCTACTCCGTAACAGTTTGCATTGTTCTACCGCAGAAATCCTGCGGTAATAAAATTCCAGTACCCCAGAGTCTATCCTGGTGACAAACCGCTGGCCAAAGAGCCTGAGGACTCTGGGTACGAGATTGGTGCAAAGCGCGGGAAAACTCATGTGACCAAGCCAAAAGCCCTGAGAACGAGGTTGGTGACCCGGCCTCAGAATCTGAGTTTCTTACCACAGCTCTTCATACGACTCGTTGCGTGAGTTGTTTTAAGCAATTATCGACACAGCTCTAAAATCGCCTTTCCAATATTTTGTTTATGTTTTTATAAAGAAGCAAGAGTTATTAAAAAGAAGTAACACGTATTTGCTATCTTGTGGGATTACCAAAAGATATATAACCTTGATTGCAAGTACTAGTGTTCCTGGCTCACATTTCACAGCTTAAAATTTTGAGGATCGTAAAAGATGGGGAAAATTTCAGGAAATATTAGAGAGATTATAGACTAAGTTTACTGCAAACAGCACAAGTGACTACGTGACCATGTTTATCCTTCATTTATACCGCTCACTGTTATCAGTTTCTCAGTAAAATTGAGTAGTTTTGCTTTAGTATCAAAGGCCATCAAAGGCCAGAATTATTTTGCACTATTCTCGTCTCCCTACTCATTTTTTCAAGAAAACATAGACACAAGATCTCTCGTTTTGCCTTTTGCCTTAAACGTGATTCGAAATCTCTCTATCAGTTGTCAAGGACAAAATCGGTGAAAAAGACCAATATTCGACAGTGTTTTTAACTCTATTTATCTGTTAAGCCGGTAATGCACTTTGCAATATCGGCTGACGAAGTGCACGTGTTCAAAGAAGATTTTCACTTTAAATATTCAGAATCAAAACCGATTTCCAGTTAGTATTGCAGTCAGTTGCTGGGCTTACCAGTTTAGCTTGCAGGTAATTTCGTTTCTTAGGTTTTATATTACTTTGTAGTAAGTCGGCTATTCTGTAGAAAAAGCGACTTTTTAAATTTGTGAACTTGGTGAAGTTTTCGGGTTTTTTCGAAATGATATATTTTGTATTCTTCAAGACAAAAACGTGAAAGTCTTGCGTAATGTTTTCACAAACACTACACAGGACCTATCGGCTGAACGAAAAAACTCTCTTCTGATCCGTGCTGTGAATTATGCTATGAAATAGATTTTTCAGTTTGCTGTCTAACCTCGATTTGTTGGAGCTAAACAAAGGATATTCAAATTTGGAAAAAACTATAGTCTCTAAGAGGACCTAAGAGGATTACTCCATTTTCATTTTATTATTATTTTTTATTCAACTTTTGTCAACCAATTGAGATAATGCTTCAATGGCTTAAAGATTTCAACAGAGTTTGCTGTCGGAAGTCATTTTTCACAGGTTTCAGTCGCCCTACCGTAACAATTGTCATTTTTAATAAGTTATATTTGTGAGCAATTGGCGGGCATACCTCGATCCAAGAGGAGTTGAAGATAAAATATTGCCACCGTAACAATTATCATTTTGAACAAGTTATATTAAATTTGTGAGCAACTGGCAAACCTCGATCCACTAGGAGATGTGTGAAGCTAGAATTTTGCCACCACACTACACTCCCACAATCTGAAGTGCTCAAGGGATAAGTAAACTTCGTTCGAAAAAGGGGGAGCTCGAAACAGCGAGCTATAAGTTACCAAAAACAGCATCCAGGGGAGACATACTATTAGGAATAGCGGGAGAATCTAGAAAGCAGTATTACTAGGAACTTTAAAGGGAGCTTTTAAGCTTTAGCTTTAAAGTAAATGCCTCTTCATATATTACCTTTCATTTGCATACGGGACACAGTCGGAGCTTTCTCATACTTCTGATTTCAATGGCATCGGTAATGAAGAAAATTTTCAGACAGCCGTCAAAACTAGCAAGAACTAAGGTTAATAATTTTCTTTGCATTTTTGGCAAACCTTTGTCGCTTTGACTTAATCCTGTTAGTCGTCATCAACAGCAATAGCCATTTAACGTTTTTTTTTTTACATTAAAAATCAATTTGCATGGGATATTACGGAGAAAATGAAAAATCACTCGGAAATAAACTGTTATTTGATCATTTTTCAGTCATCATAACACTCCATATATCATCTGAATTCAATGGAAAGACGGTTCGATCCACGTTTTAATTGCATGTTCTTCAGAAAACAACTAATGGGACTTTTTTCGCCTTTAATGACGAATCAAAAGTCAAGACCTTTATTTTGTAAATCACAGTTTCTTTCTCACTTTCTCTAGATAGCTAGCTTTCCTCGATATCTATGGTTACAACTTGGATCCCTCAAAACTTTCAAAGCCCACTGAAGTGCCAGTACTGAGCCCGCAGTACTCATTCACGCGGCGGAAGAGGTGTCAATCAAAGGTATTCTCAAGCAACCACTGCTGACTACCTGACTTTTGTTCCAAGCCTTTTACCCTCCCCTACTGGGGATCATCTGACCTCAGAACTGTTGTGAAATCCTTGAAATCCTCGACAAGCAATTGAATAGTAATCGTCTGTGGTACGGATTTTTCAGGTACAGGAACATTAGAGAGATTAAGAATCGCGTTTACGCAAAAGGCAAACGTGAGATGCGTGTTTTCTTGAAAAAAAAAAAATGAGTACGTAGATGAGATTAGTGAAAAATAATTTCTGGCCTTTTATGCTAACGCAAAACGACTCAATTTTGCTGAGAAACTGAAAACAGCGAGCGGCAAATCGGAAGGATAAACATGGTCACGTGGTCGTTTTTGCCGTTTGACGTAAACGTTGTTCTAAGACTGAATAGAATGATAACTGTCAGCTCAGGCACGTAGGGCCGCAGTTTAAAACGTGTGGTTAGAGAGATTCACCCTAGATTTATTTAATTTCTTCCATCGTGCGTTTCACTATTTAGCGTTTCTTGAACTTGTTCACTGTGCCCCTGACGAGAATGACAGACCTAAAAGCTCTGAGCAAACGTATCGTTTTTGTTTTTATCAATATATGCTGTTGCTTATGTTTTTAAATTTTTTATTTTTATTATTATTATTATTATATTTTTCATTTTGGTAAGCTCATGTCCGCTCACTAAAATACGTACGTAAGATTATTGCGTTCGACGTAGAAAGAACGCACTCTTAATTGCGTTTGGAGTCGAGATTGTATGGGGCAGTCGATCAACGAATGAATGAGTGAATCAGATCTTGGGACGCGTATCTGACATCCCCCGCAGATTTTGCAGGGGCGGATGACATCATCACCTACTTGGCAAAGGAGAGAGAGCCTGGGATCGAGATCATCGAACGTATTTCCTAATCTTTGATTATTATTAGTTATTATTATTAACTTAACATAAAAGCAACAAGAGCTAAGTATAATGCCACTCGCTCATTCTCGGGAAAGAATGTATGGGTTGGGGATTCCATTAAAAATCAAGAAAATCGCTTATGGCTGCAAACAAAAGAGCTGTCCAGGCACTCGGTCGTTCGGCTGTTCTTCCGGTTTCGCGCAGCCGGGCGCATAATTATATAAGAAGCCATATGTAGCCGAGCGATAATTATTTCCGGCGTAGGAGACAGATATGAAAGCTTTTTGGGCTGGGTCTATGAATGAAATCTCAAAAGGGTGTCTTTTTATTTAAATTGTGCTGTCTCTTTGTTTTCAGTTTTTTCTGTTTTAAGTTCTATTTTGGTATTTTTTAAAATTATAAGTATTGAGTCAATTTGAATGTCAACAAACCACTCATTAGACATTCTTGAAAGACGGGATGATCGAATAAGTACCACTGTCGAAACGCCCCCTGGTACGTGAAAAGCACTCCGACATTGTTTGTTATGGCTAACTGAAATCAGTGGGAGACACGAAATGAAAGCTTATGGATCCGTGAATCATTTGCTTCATTGCTTGTACTGAAAGTACACTGGTTTATAGGATTAGTCATTATGAGTATAATAAGAAACAAATCGCCTTTTAATTTGAAATTCCAACCAGTTTTTAATGACATTTTTGTTCATTTTGGTTGCTTAGTGTGAATTTAATAAATTGACCTTGAGTCAATTGTGAACTCCAGAGAAAAAATAATTAAAGCAATGACACAAATTATCTGATTGGAGCTGAAACTGATGAAGCAAATTCTGGCCTGGGTTTTAGAATAACATAATCAGATTGAACTAATAGTTCTCTTTCTCCCCTGTTAATGTTGTTGACCGGATACTAAAAACTGGAGCGCAGAACATTGAAATATTCAGAGAATAACATTTCTGTTTCGTCGTTCTGTTACTCAGAAACAGACCTCCGAAATCAGTTTCACCAGTTTTAGCCAGAACTGATCAGTTTTAGAAGCATTCTAGTCAGCCGTTCTAAGCCAGTTAGACTGTACGTTATACAAATGACAAAACAAAGCAAGGAGGAAAATAAGTAGTTTCCCAAGGATATGTTATGTTTTGCAATTACATTTAAAGTGGCTTGCAGTAAGGCTACGTTCTTATGAATTGAAGTATGCAATTTGCCGTTCTTGCATGAGGAATAACAACCTGACCTGGTGCTGAAGCGGAAGATAAAGAACCGAGAGTCAACGTAGAAAACGGTGGCTTCAAATATAAGGCGTTTGTTATTCTTTTGCCTACAATTCTTAGTTAAGACCTTACAGTTATAGGAGTAGTGTAACCTTCAAGATATTGTGATATTTTTTGTGATATCTCGCAAAATAACAAACTGTACTTACATTCACAGTGTGGTCTTCATAAAAGCAACTGAACATCGCAGCTGACAGCAGAACAAGACCATGTCTCAAGGCTCAAGAATCAACCAAGCAGCTTCCTTTGCAGATTCTAGAATTAACCAATCAGGAGCTCTTACAGAGCAAGAAAAAAGCCAATCAGAGGATGCCCTTGAAGCCGCGTTCAGTATCATCGCCGGCTCAGCTTTCGTGTTCAATCTTATGTTCTGTGTTGTGCTGTTGAAGAAACACGCAATGTTGCGAAAGCCTCACAATACTCTGCTGTTTAACTTGGCCATCACTGATTTACTTACAGGTTAGAGCAAAGTACAAAGAGAGTCGATCAAATACAGCAGTTTTCAATTGATATTCGTGAAACAGATAAGAAAAGTCCCTCAGTTAAAGCTGAGTTTTTGTGAGTCTGTTAGTTTACTCTGAAATCATTTGATGACTTAAAAAATGTTTCAAGTTAACCTTTTTAGTAAAAATGGTTCACTAAAATCACGGACAGCTCACAGAAAACTTATCAGCTTCGAGCTCTCAAAGTTCAACCCTTATTTCTAACGAACTTTTCTTATCTTTCCTTTTTTAGTTATCTTTTTTTTACGTTTGACCGCTGTTAATGTAAAACCAAACCAAGGTTATCGCTCTGCTCAGTCAAAACAAACACAAACAACCCAATCTCCGAAGCAATGATATCTTGAAGCATGACTTCAAGCGGGACGAAACGCGTCCTTTAATGGACAATCTATTTTTTTTCTGTTAATATAACATAAATTGTCAGCAAACGTTAAGTTCAATGAGCAGCAATATGGTGTCTTCTTATATCTGGATACGTTTGAAATCACCTTTTCATAAAGTTTCAGTGGCCCGTCTTTGAGAAGGAAGTAACTTCGCGTTTTGGGTTTGCAAACTAATACTTTGAAGAGTTTGTTTTCTGTCGACATCGAATTGATCTTGTTTTCAATAAAAGAAAAAAAGTTTTCCACTTTGGCGACAAAGCTCTATTTTCTAGAAATAAAATAAACACTTCATAATTGCAAAAATCAAGGGACAAAATGCCATATTTTATGCAAATTTCGAAAATTAAAGGGGCGATGTAAACTACTTTTGACCTATTTTTAGCGTCACTTTGAATCCAGGCCAAAAACGTATATTTGGATGCGGATGTGACCAGGACGGAAATGGATTGTAAATTGAAATTGGCCCAATGTTTTCAAGCTCTTCACTTTTTGTATTGGAAACTCACTAAAACTAGTGACGCTTTGTTTGTTTTTTTTTCTTCGAGAAAACACTTGAAATGTTATTCTCTTAGCTTCAAGAGCAATTTCATACTTGGGCAAATGCAGTTAGACGAATATCCGTGCCTTTTTGACCAATTCAAAACACAGGAAATTCCCCGCCGGTAATGATGCCCATCTAGATCGTCACAAGAATGGTCTTTTTTTTTTTTTGCAATGATCTAATCACGTGACCACCTTATGACAACTGTAACGATCAAAAGCCAATATGCGTTTCTCATTTTTCAGTAAGCCTTATTTTCGAAAGGTGATCTGAGGCGTTTTATTCCCTGGAAAATGAAACTTATTTCCATATACCTTGCTTTGAAAGCGATGCTTAAAAAGACAACGCGGAGTTGTCTAAACGCCTATATCACAGATTTTTAACAGCGGTTCCCACAGGCTGAAAACATTTCATTAATTTCAG
Organism: Pavona decussata; assembly: GCF_977016875.1. Lineage (NCBI taxonomy): Eukaryota > Metazoa > Cnidaria > Anthozoa > Scleractinia > Agariciidae > Pavona > Pavona decussata. The sequence continues at coordinate 4,943,050 of NW_028145528.1, read as the reverse complement.
TTGTCTTCGGTTCATTTGACAGGTATTCTACTGCTCATAACGCCTGGTTACGTCGCACATAAGCCCTTGTTCCCAGTACCCTCGGGGCTTGGTGGTCACGTGTTCTGCGCACTACTGGGCAACAGATATCTCCTCTTCACAGTCGCTAAAGTTTCCATTTTGCTGGTCACGTGCCTCGCTGTAGAACGCTGGTACTGCGTGATGAGGCCAGTGGTGTACATGGTAAAGTTTGACAGGAGGCGCCTTCTAATCTACGTCGTGCTTTCTTGGGTGATTACCTGCGCCTTGCAAAGCCACAAGTTCTTTCAAGTAAAACTCGTTGCTAATAAGTGTGTGACAGTCGATGCTCCTGACGGTGAAGAAGGCCCCAAGGTTTTCATCGCAGTCTACAGCTTTAGTGCCTTTGTAATCCCGTGCATCGTGACGTGGCTTACTTTTGCCCATATAAGGTATCGTGGGCATGTTATTCCAAAGGAAGCAGTTAAGAGCACTCGGCGGGAAAAACAGAATAAACTCGTATTGCGCATGTGTGCTATAACAGCCGCGGTGTTCACATTATGTTGGCTTCCGGCCCAGCTGAGTTACACCTTGACACCGTTTGGTATCACTCGTGTGAACAGTCTGTTCCACAAGGCGTGTAATTGTATTGCGTTTCTCAATTCGTGTATAAATCCTTTTATATATTGGTACTACCATAAGGAATACAGAAAAGAATTTATAAAGCTCTTCTGTGTGTGGAAACTGTGCGGAAAAGTTATCCATCCAAAAACCACAATGCCCTCGGATCAAAGAAGGCCAGAGGTGGATAAAGGAGTCACTCTAACGGTACACACAGCAGTGTAAAAATATAAACAGCTATCATGAAATTGTACACGAAATATAGATCTAAACATTCCTGTAGAAGTATAAAGTCGTATTATTCAAAGCTGGTGGATTTTATGCCAATGATCTACATTCAGATTCACTTGGAATAAGAAAATATTGGTCCATTTCTGAAGAGAGACTGACACTTGAGGAGGTTGTCCAACAGTGCCAACCTGATACGACTCGAAAAGGATAGTTTTCGACCTGTAAGGATGGATAGCTTCTTTCAACCCGAAGAACAGTGCTGTCCATCCGAAACTATGAACAGCTTTTAGAGGAGCAACCAATTGAGTAAATGAATAAACTTTATTATTGTGTCACTGAAGTAAAACTTTAGTAGAGGGAACGAATACCTCTACTATCTGGGGACTGTGATAAGATTTAGATTTTTTTAAAAAAATATACATAATTAATTTATAAAAATAGAAAAATTATATAAATGATTAGGGTACGTAAAATTAAGAAACGCGGTTTTAAAAAAAGAAAAAAAATTGCAAAGACAACAGTCACTGTTAAAAAAAATGACGCTGTTAAAAATTGCAACAGTCACTACATTCATATTTAAGAAAGCTACGCATGTTAAGTCTTGTAAGCGTATGCAGATTTAGCGTCTTTAGCGAGAGACAAGATCCTTCTTTGGTCGACAGTTGACAGTTGAAATAAAAAAAACATGACAGGATATACCCATGAAAAGAAATAATTATTGTTGGTATTAAAAAGGGTGGCTATTGGGAAGTTTGTGATTCGGCGGGAAGCCGAGTTACTTGAGTCTTAAGTAGGCCAGCAGATATTTCTTCTGCGAAGCATATCTACTGGTAACAGAAATTTATTTCGGGGATACCAAGAGAGAGGGTACGATATGAGGAGGAGCAACATACGCGCGAGGTTTCCAGCCAACATTCTAGCGAGGCTTCAAACCAACACACGAGCGAGGCTTTATACCAAAACAAAGGCCTGTAGCTGGTGCTCAACTGTGAATAAAGGATTCTCTGGCTTTGCGTTAGCGTTCGCACTGAAACTTTGATGAAAAACAAACAAACGAGGACAAAGACCGTAGGAGGGAAATAAGACGAACGGAAACCCTGGTAGGAAAGGGGATATAACGTTAAACAAAGTCATTTCGATTAACAGATCAAGTTTGCGACACATTGACGGTACAAAATGTCGCGTTAAAAGTTGCCTGCGTGCTATGTTGCATCAAAAATCGTCCTTCAGTAAAAGTTGTACTGGTAAACATCATTTAAGTTTTAGAGCGGTCTTCAATTGTGTGTCAAAAGTAATTACAAGTTTGCTTTGCTACACCCTAGATCTGTGTTGGCTAACAAAATTCGCGCCACCAATCGTGTCTTGATCGCACGTGTTTTCCTGCGTCGAATTCTAATTGATTCATTGCGCTGTTGGATAGAGTAATAACTTTGGTCAGTTTTACGAAACTCAATTGAAGCCCGCTCTATAAACACGACGGTCTGGACAAGTTCAGGGATAAAAGTCGCGGTTCTTGACTTCCTTAACCATATCTCCGCGCACACTTTCAGCGGAAACATGTAGAGAAAAATACACACAATAACCCGCTCCAGTTATTTGGCGTTAAAAATGCTAAGAAAAATAGATCCTTAGACGATGTCTGTTCCGAGAAGCGAATTAGTTTTTCGAGATTTAAGCTCGGGGAGAAGAGTTCGCTTCTCCGGCCGAACATAATGTCCACTGAAATAAATAAATTAAGGACGGTGCCTACTAATACAGAAGTATTTATGTGTGGTTTATGACTATGCAGAAAAAGCAGATCTTAGCAAGGGCTATTGAAATCCAAAAAGAAAATTGGGGGTTACCATGCATTTTTCAGAGATAATTAAGCAATAATATTTCTAAAAAGCGCCAAAATATAAAGCAATGTATGGCAGTTTTTCCAAAATTGAAGCTTAATTATCTCTGAAAAATGCATGGTCACCCCCAATTTTCTTTTAGGATACCAAGAACACTTGCTAAGTTCTGCTTTCTCTGTATAGTTTTCAACCGCGCAAAAAAATTGCTGTATTAGTAGGAACCACCCATAGGAAACCCGAGTATCTCGAGATGCGCAGAACGTATGCGCAGTGACAAAAGTAGGCACCGTCCTTAAATTAATGTTTTTGTCAAAGAAAAATATGAACTGGTTTATCGAAATTTTTTCTGCTGGTTCAAACGTTTTTGGTTCGAGCCAGCCGGCCCAACTGCTCCCTTTCATAATTCTGGACCCAGTAAAGACAAGCGTAAAAGAGACTTGTAACATCTACTTGATCGACCCTAAGTAATGATAGTATTAAAGATGCCAACATCTGTAAGTATATCTATTACAAGTTATGCAACCGTTGCAAATCTGGGAATTTCAGACCAAGCCAATATATGAAAATCGATCGCAATCAACCAGGGTAATTATTTTCTTACGGCTATCGATTGACCATCGATTGGCCGATACAAGTTTTTACTTAACTGACTAATTATCACCCACTGATATCGATTTAACAAATCGACGACAGTTTTCAATGGTCTATACTCTTATAGACCATAAAATGACGTCAAAAATGTTCAAAACTCAAGTGGAACCACGAGCCGCAGGCGAGTGGTTTCACTGCCAAGTTTTGGACATTTTATGGCGTCATTTTATGGTCTATAAGATTATAGACCAAAGAAAACTGCCGTCGATTTGTTTTTTACAATAACATGGAAAAAGTACGAGCGGAATTGGCTATTTTTTTCGTTGAGAAAGCGCGCGCGTTACATCCGACGTCATTTTTATTGTCTGCACTCTTATAGACAATAGCTACGAGCCAATCAGCGCGCGGGAATTTGGACAGTTATTGTAAAATAATGTATTGATTTCCGATCACCGCTTTTCATATAGATTGGTCAGGCCGGTCTAGTATGCACCGGAGTCCCCCTCACCGTGGATTAGAGCAATATTGTACCGGTCAATAGCTAGTGAACGATTGATTTTCAGAGCTGCTGATAAACGTTTGGTCCAGCAAGAGGTACAGTTTGACAGCAAAAAAAGTGTGAGGTGAATGAGATCAATTATTGGAACAAAAATCGTAAATATCCCTTTTCCAAGTGAATGGGTGTAACTACCTCACGTACGTGGTCGATTGATTTAGCCGCCTTTACCTATAATTAACCCAGTACAACAAATTCTTTTGAACATGCTCACTTTTGCACATTACTACTCTTTTTTTTAAAGCGGGTATTATAATGCAATGACAAATTACAGTTCAATTAACACTGAAGTGGTTCTTTAACAGAGGATGACCTTTTTACAGTAAGTAAATTAAAAGAAATGGAGTTGTGTTTCCTTCGCGAACTATACGCAAACTTGACTAGCGACAATTACTTCAAATAAGCGTGTAGAATTCGGTACTGATCAGAAATACTCAGGATCCAGTTGTTCAAAGAGGGGATAACTTTATCCAGCGGATAAAGTGTATTGGTTTCAATACATTTTATCCGCTCAGCGATTTATCCACTGGATCGATATCGCTTTTTGTACAACCGGAACCAGAAATATTTAACAATTATTCCACGAGCGCGCGTTGGATATGAGATGATAGATAGCCAACGGGGCGCGTAGCGCCGAGTTGGCTGGCTATAATCATCTCATATCCAACAAGCGCAAGTGGAATAAATGTTTTATTGAAAACAATCAAGAAATATTGCTAGATCTTACTGATTTCGCTGTGCAAGAACAACCGGAAAACAATTTAATGGTCGCCATTTCTCGGGCATGGTATAATGGCTCATATACCATGGCCGCTAAGCCAATCAAATCCCTTGAATTGCATTATACAATGATTCAGTTTTTAATAATAAGTATTATTTCTCTGTTAACTCTAATAACAAATATCATGTATACATTTGTTTACAACTTTTTAACAACTTTTTACATTGTATGCATTCTAAAAATTGAATGAGATCTTTGTACATGTGTTCTTCAGTGCGCTGCAGGACAGACATTAAAATAACAATAATATAAATAAGAACACAATTATCTGAATAGTACAACTGAAATAACTTAATCATTCCAAACCACCAATGGAAACTGTAAATATCGCGAGTCTGTCTCAGAGGTTAGATCACGCAGCGTCACTAATGAAATCAGTTTGTTTTTCTCATACCGTCACTTTCGTTTCCTGTCTTCAGAAAATTTCCGTGAACGCTAGACTCCGAAAACATAAAAGTCATTAATCACCTAATATTACTTTTTGTATTTTTGTGTGTAAATGAAATCAGAGTTTTCCGAAACGCTATATGGTCATTAATCGGTAGCCTGAATATATATCTGTTGGGAAAGACATTAGCCGCATCAGAAATTCGGATTAAATTGTGAAGAAAAACTAGCGTTTTCTTTAGCAAAAGGTAACCTCAAACGTTCGCAACACTAAACAACTAATCTTTCTTTTTCTTGCGCGAAAAAAGGCCACCTAGCATTTTAGGAAAGTCAACAGCAGCTCGTAAATTTGGAGGAGAAGATTCTGTTCCTAAACATTTTCGGCAATTTTTAATTTTCAGCTAAAGAATATTTATTTGAATAGATCATTTTGTATTAGCTTACACAAATACACCCATAATAGGGCATAAAATGACCTGGGAACACAGAAGGCAACATTTTTAAAAGGTATTTTACTTAATTAAATGTCAACTGTCGTTGGCTGTCCCTGTGTATCTCTCGTAATTCAATCACTGGAGTCACCTCGATGCCTTTATTACAACCCAACAACTTTTTAAACTCCTCTCTGTATTCCTTGTTTGTAAAACAATAAATCAATGGATTCATGCAAGAATTAAACAACGCAAGAACGTTGAAACATTTATGCATCGGGCTTACAACCTTCGTGATGCCAAAAGGACTGAGAAGATAACTCGTTTGCGCGGGAAAACCACACACCGTCAAGGCAACAGCGGTTATACCACACATGCGCAGTAGCACTCTCTGTTGCCTCTTTCTGTTGGTGCTTTGGTGACCTTCCCCGGGGTAGGACGGAGAATTTAAACTGATATGACCAAACGTTAGCCATGTTATAAAACAAGGAATGTAAAATGCGATAAAACTGTAGGCAAAAACAAAAGCTCGAGTGCCGTGCTTCCCGTAGTGAACTTTCTTAGAGACGCATCTTCCCCCAGCTAAGCTGTATTCAAAAAACTTGTTCATGGATAGAATGCAAGTTACGACAAACATGCCTATAATGTAGATAACAACACGCTTTCTGGCGAACTTAATCCTATACTGGGCTGGTCGTAGCACGCAGTACCATCGTTCAATCGCGAGGCATGCTACGAGAAGGATAGAAACTTTTCCCATTGCAAACAGAAGATAGCGGTTTGCTAGCAGGCGGCAGAAGATCTGGCCACGTAATCCGGAAGGGGCTGGGTAAGAGGACTTGGGAATGGCGTATCCTGGCGTAGCTACGAGGAAGACTCCTGTAAGAAAATAAATGGAAACTGCTAAGGGTTGGTACTGATCTTGAGTCATAATTTGCAAGCGACAGACCGCAAACTGCAAAACTTAACAGTCAATACTCCTTCCGTTGGTCTATAAAAGGCGTGCAAGGCTCGTACTCGGGATCTTCGCTTCTTTGTTGACCCAGTATTGCTATTCCACCCCCCCCCCCCTCTAGCCTGCGAGCAAGCTCAAGAGAGCTTGTTCGCAGGCTACCCCCCCCCCCCCCCCTCCGAATAAGAGCCCTTTCAATGAAACTTTGAATTAGGGCAACAAAATACAGTATTCGGTGTATGATTCACAATTCGGATTATATAATATCAGTGAACTCACCAGTTAGCATATCTGCCACAGCTAAACTGAATAGGAGAATATTATGCGGTTTCTTCAGCATGGAAGGTTTTTTCACAAGCACTATGCAGAACAACAAGTTGAACAAAAACGAAGCTGCAGCAATCAAACAGAACAACACCTGAAGGGTCAGGTCGAGGTTCTTGTTGGACGGTGGCTTGGAGATTCCTGTCGGGGGTAGGGTAGTGGTGTTGTTCATGCTGGCCATCGTTTCCCTGCGAATTGATCAGAATTTTCTCAGGCGAGAGTCTTAAGCAATCAGGGCGAATCTGGTTGAATGCTATTGATTTCAGTACTTCTCTCTCGACACTTAAGAGCGGCTGCCTGAGAATATCGAGAACTCGCGGTCAAAACTAAAATTTCGGATTTCCTCATATTTTGTCAGAAGAATGCCTTTAGAGAACTATTTACAAAAATAACAATAAAACTTTCCAAAGATTTTTCGTTTTCGAGAATAGGCCTTATCACGGTTTTCGACGCCATTTTGACGAGTAGGCAAACACGTCTGAAATAACAGTGTTTGGATGGGTGTCAGTAAAACGCGGGGTCGGGGCCGGGGTCGGGGTCGGGGTCGGGGTCGGGGTCGGGGTCGGGGTCGGGGTCGGGGTCGGGGTCGGGGTCGGGGTCGGGTTCGGGGTCGGGGTCGGGGTCGGGGTCGGGTTCGGGGTCATTTTCTAAAATTTTTTTTCTTTCTTTTTCTTTCTTTTTTCTTTCTTTTTTTTTTTTTTCCAACATCACAGGTCATTTGTGGGTCAAATAAGGATTAAAGCCAATCTAAAAAAGTTAAGTCTTTAAAGCTTACTAGCTTAGGATAGGTCATCGGTGACAACACTCGATGCCGTTCCGTATTCTGGCGGACATTGGTTCCGTGAATTGACTACCTTTTATTCTTCTAAGAAACGAAATGAGGCAAAAATTAAAAGGTACGAGACAATATATCTCCTTGAACTAACAAATTCTTGAACTAGAATGTGCATGATCTTACTATGAACACCCCCACGGTTTTCGACGCCATTTTGACGAGTAGACAAACAGGCTTGAAATAACAGTGTTTATTATTCCACTATTATGTCATTTCACCAAATAAGGTCAAGAGAACGCGCAAAATATATATATGTTATTGAACTAGCGTGAGGTCCGTATTGGGAAAATATTGGTCGAGTTCCTTTTTTTGCAAGTTTATGGACCGAGCCGAAGGCGAGGTCCATAAACTTGCAAAAAAAGGACGAGACCAATATTTTCCCAATACGGACCGAACAAGCTAGTTCAATAAGGTTTTTATTATATAGGCTTTCCCGCTTGTTGCTTTCTAGTCCACGTGAAACTTGTTTATGATCAAGTTGTGCGAGAAAAAGAGCAAGAAAGCCTTCTCAATGCTGACGCGTACTCACAAACAAAAACCACGTGGAATAATTCTGATTGGCTCGCGCACGAAAAGGCGACTTTTTATTGGTCAAGGTTTGTAGTCAAAATTGCATTTCAATCGTCTTCATCGTCACTTAAAATGGCTCGGCGCTTGCGTAGCGGTGGCTGATCATGATTCGTAATCTGGGTGTTAAACGAGCAGTTTTGGAAATTTGCTCCTTGAAAAATAGCCGATCCGGCTTCTTTTGTGGTCGTCATACTGGTACTTTCCACTGTAGTTGTTGCCTGTGTATTGCCAACTGCTTGGAGCTCGCTTGTGGTTGTTGATGAGCGACTGAGGGCTAACGACATTCTTCGTTGATGCTGAATGGAAGCCGATTTGTAGGAATCCAAGCTTTTCAGATTTCGATGTCCACTCAGTTGGGCCACGTAATTTTCAGGAACATCTGAATCCAGCAATCGTGAAATGCAGGTCTTTCGAACCGAGTGATTGGTAACGCGTACTGGCAAACAAGCATTTTGGGCAGCTTTGGTGAGTAGCTTCCCGATTTCATTCTTGCCAAGCGGACTTTTCTTGTACCACACTGCATCAGTAGCCTTTCTTCGATGTTTTACGGCCAAGTAGAATGGTGCTTCTGGTTTATTCATCTCGATGGGCCTGTGACTTCTGAACAGCTTATAGTACTTGACTGGACATCGCTCGTTATGAGTAGCTTGAGCAGTAGGATAAAATGCTCGGTGACCGCTTGCTTTGTCCTGCCCCTGGCGCGTCTTCGAGCCTCTCTCAGCTTTCCAGACCAGCATTTCATTGCCTGTGTCCGGGTCAGTTTCAAGGCTGACGTCGCCCCACTGAAGCCTTCTACTTTCATCTCTTGCTCTAAAGCCAAAATGTAAAGCCAGGAGCCACCAAACTGTGCGCTGTAGAGCAACCGGGTTGTGCTCGCCAAATTCTCCTTCGGCAAAGAGCTTGTCTTCTTCAACAGCGGTGACTTCTCGGCTTGCTTGTGGACGATTGCCTTTCCCTCTCTCCACGACAAGCTGTTTTCTTTTTGCACTGAGGACTTCTCGGGATAGCTTGAATTCGTCACCTTGAATGAGATTGGCTTGTGACCCGTGGGTATTAAGATAACGCTGGATGCTTCGTTGCAGGCAAGTCAGAGTTCCAGGTTCGTATTCGTCGCCATTTTTCTTTCTTACATCTTTAAAAAAAGCGCAGAGCAGCAGATTAAGTTCCACCCAGGGTATTGCCTCAATATTCCTGAACTCGTTCCGTTGGTGGCAAAATTTCCCCCATATTTTAAGGTCAGATTTGGTTTTCTCTGTAGTGCTTCTGGCCTGCTGTTGCTCAATGAAGTCGCGGTACTCTGAGGCCTTGTCAACGGAATCTTCTTTGGTTTTTTCGTCGAGTTTGTTGTTTTTAGAGCTTGTTTTCGTTCCTTCGTCAGTGCTCTTGGAGTAAAACTCCGACATCACGATTTAAACCGACAGTTCCCACTATATTAAGTTAATTGGAAACAGTTTTTACTTTGCGTTGTCAAAACTGAAACAGTAACCACGAAACACTTGACGCTAGCGGTCCATCTTAGCGGTCCGTATAGGAAAATTCGGACCGCTCAGGGAGCCAATTAAAATGCTCCTTTTCATCGCGGACCAGTTCAGCTATATAATAAGAGACCGTAATACACTGTAGTGAACCGGTTTGACCGGTTTACAACAGAGCGAATACGGACGGAAAAGGCAGGAAAAGGTGCAACAATGGCCGGACTGGACGAACCCAACTTTGACTTGTTTGGGTCCTTTGGACTTGAATTTTTAGAAGACGAACTCTTAACAGAAACAGACTATTTAACTGAACAAACAGAAACTACTGAAACAGGTGGTGTTGCTACAATTACCGAGCAAACAGAACAAACAGTAAGCGGACAACTGAACGACGAAGACATTGACAATTTTATTGCTGAGAACAGAAACAAAAACACAACTAAAAAGACGCAAAGTGACCTTAATGTGTTTTACAGATGGGCAAAAAATGTCAACGAAACAAGAATTATTGAAAACATACCAGAACAAGAACTGGACAAAGTTTTGGCTCACTTTTTTTTAAACGTACGTAAGACGAACGGGGACGAATATGAACCTGATACGTTGACGTCTATGTTACGAAGTTTCGACCGCTTCTTAAGGGAAAAAGAAAAACAATACAGTATACTCACAGACAGACAGTTCACGAAGGTCAGAGAAGCTCTATCTTCAAAGCGAAAACAGCTTCGCCGTACCGGCAAAGGGCAAAAGCCAAACAAAGCTCTCGGACTGAGCGAAAATCAGATTCAGAAGCTGTGGGACGAGAAACAATTAGGATACCACACACCGCAAAGCCTTTTACGTACAGTCTGGTTTAACAACACCCTGTTCTTTGGTTGGAGAGCTCGTGACGAACATCACCGAGTAAAGTTTGGAGACTTCCAAATAAAATGCGAAGACGGCCCCCAAGGAAGAGATTATGTTGAGTGGATAACTGAGCGTGGAAGCAAGACTCGTACTGGAGAACACGAATTTGTCCCTGACCGCACGTTCAACCCCAAAATGTACGCAACTGGCGGATCACGTTGTCCTGTGAGCATCTTTAAAGAATATCTGGCAAGACGACCGCCTGAAATGGCTGCTGCAGATTCCCCATTTTATCTGGCGTCCATTGTTAAGCCATCATCCGATATCTGGTTCAAGAAACAGCCTCTGGGAAAAAATTCGCTCGGTTCATTTATGAAATCCATGAGCGAGGCCGCCGGGTTGACAGGCAGGCACACCAACCATTCGGTCCGTAGGACGATGATTTCAACGCTCAGAAAGGAAAATGTGGAGCCTTTAAACATCATTGCACTTGCTGGACAAAGAAACCTTAAGTCTTTAGACAGCTATTCCAGTACGTCCACAGAGCAGCAGAAGGACATGTCCTTGAAACTCAGCAGCTTCATCGAGGTATGTGATGCACGTGAGAAATCTGTCGCTGAAAGCCAAATACTGACGCCAAGAGCTGATCCACAGCGAGATGAAAGTGAGGGCAAACATTTGTTCACTGGAGCTGTCTTTAATAACTGCCAGTTTACCTTTACCACTGCCGATGCTGGCCATGCCACAGTTCCACAGAAGAAATTCAAGAGAATCTTGCCCCTTGTAGATAGTGATGATGAACTATAAAGAACTTTTGTTGTTCTGATTTATCGGAACTGGATTTGTCACTATAAGTTGACGACATTTCCCTGATTTTGAGACTTTCTTGAATATTTTGGAATTACAAAATTATTGTAAAACGTGGCTTTCAATGGACGAATAGTTTTTGAAATGATGCAAGCTCGAAAACAAGTTTTTAGCATGCCAATCACTTGTCATTTTTCTTTTCATTTTATCCAATCAAATTAAAGACATTTAACTGGCTTTCTGTGTTGTTTACGTCATTCGTACGCGCCATATACCGATGGACAGATAATGCCGGGTGTATTTCAAAACTGTTACCAAAACAGAAAAGCCAAAATAACAAATCTTTCTGTAGTGGAATAATAAATCTCTTATTCGATGGTTTTACATATAATACGCGCGGACATTTTGCTCATTGCTCGTATTTTTCCTCGCCCCTTCGGGGCTCGGAAAAATACTACGCAACTCGCAAAATATCCGCGCGTATTATATGTAAAACCATCGAATAAGATATATTTGTACGGAAATCCGATGTCAAATAATTTTCATAAAACATCACTTCTGAAAAATTCATGAATTGGAAACTTTTGACACTAGGAAAAGGATTTTAAGAAAAGAAATTGGAGGGATGTAGCTGTGCCAGTAAGCGTCCAGTCGTGTTTTGAACTTTCCATACATTTGTCTGTATAGCGAACGGCCGTAAACTGCTTCTAAAAATAGTTCGCGGGAAAAAAATACAGGGAAATGTATGGAAAATTCAAAACATCACTGTACGCTTTCCGGCACAATTACATCCCTCCAATTTTTTTTATTTAAAATCCTTTTCCTAGTGCCAAAAGTTTCCAATTCATGAATTTTTCAGAAGCGATGTTTTATGAAAATTATTTGACATCGGATTTCCGTACAAACACTGTTATTTCAAGCCTGTTTGCCTACCCGTCCAAATTGCGTCGAAAACCGTGATAAGGCCTATTCCAGCATAATGTGAAATGCCGTGATCGCGTCGCAGCCGGCGTTAAATTTTGACGCGATTTGGTGCATTTTCAAATCGCTCGGGAAGGAAGACGGCTTAGCGTATTAAAACGATCTTTTGAAGTTAAGTTAGGCATTCTTCTGAGAATACGGTCTTATGAAAATATTGCTGGAGGATTCTTATTTACATGCAGTTTTCAAAGTCCGAAAAATCCTATTTTCAGCATTTTTGTTGACACTTAAAATTGTGGGAATTTTGCGGACAAATATCGTGTCCTGGTACATCGAAATTTGTAGCAAATATTATACTTCATGAAATATTATATTTCATGTACTGAAATATATAAAAAAATCCAGCTTGGGTAATTTAAAATCCAAGCGTTGACGGAAGTAAACACATAGGGAATTTTAATACATTTTTTTTCAAAAATGGCAGTATCTCATCCTCACTGTCAATAAAATGTCGTGACCGGCACTACCGTACTGATTGAGCTGGACAAGCGAAGACGAGAATTCTAAAAGCTGAAGAACAAGGTATCTGTGTTTTCAATTTGCAGGTCCTAGACTATGTATCATAAACAGAGCTGAGATATCAGAGCCGGTAGAGAAAATTATGCTTTCACTTTAGTGCAAGGCTGGCCTTATCTTCAACAGCTACACGGCTATAGTATCTTTGAATGAGCACTTACCGTTCCAATGCCTGCAAAGTAGACATTTAATGAACCATCCCCATTAATGCGAGGAATACCTCACCCTTCTCAGTCCGATCCGGATAGAAGAGCACCAGAAAATAACCAAAGTTGTTTGCATAATATGGCCATCACTGTGTACATAGCTATTTTAAACTTGCCATTTATAAACAATGACGCAAAATAGGCCTTATCACGGTTTTCGACGCCATTTTGACGAGTAGGCAAACACGTCTGAAATAACAGTGTTTGTATGGGAATCCGATGTCAAATAATTTTCATAAAACATCGCTTCTGAAAAATTCATGAATTGGAAACTTTTGGAACTAGGGGAAGGATTTTAAGAAAGAAATTGGAGGAATGTAGCTGTGCCAGAAAGCGTCCAATCGTGTTTTGAACTTTCCATACATTTCCCTGTATTTTTTTCCCGCGAACTATTTTTAGTAGCAGTTCACGGCTGGTTCGGCATACAGACAAATGTATGGAAAGTTCAAAACACGACTGTACGCTTTCTGGCACAGCTACATCCCTCCAATTTTTTTGCTTAAAATCGTTTTCCTAGCGCCGAAAGTTTCCAATTCATGAATTTTTCAGAAGCGGTGTTTTTTGAAAATTATTTGACATCGGATTTCCATACAAACACTGTTATTTCAGACGTGTTTGCCTACTCGTCAAAATGGCGTCGAAAACCGTGATAAGGCCTATGGTTATAGATAGCAATGTGCGTTCTTGGTTTGGAGTGGTTTGCTCGATACTAGAAACTGTAGGGCCGTTTACACGACCGAAAAAATTGGAACGGCTCGGATAAAAAGACGAACGGCTCCAACAAAATTTGACGTGTAAACGGTACTTGACCCGTTCAAGTCTTATCCGTTCCGTTCCTAAAAAGGTCCATAGGCGGCTATGGACCCCTTTCGGAACGGAACCGATAAAAAACGGTTCCGTACCCACATTTTTGTTTTCTTTTCAACATGTAAACGCTCGCCCTTTTTTCGGTACCGTTCTGTTACATTTTTTCTGAGCCCGTAGTACTCCACGTCAGTTGTTTAGCATACCATTGATCGTCAGAGTAAGTGCGGTAAGTGCTAAGATCAAACCAAGCGCTTGTTCTTGGAATTTGCCACAAGCTCCGTTCGACTGTGAAGTGCGATACAAGGGCTGTTAATAGGAGAACCGTAAGCCTTGTTTTTCTCGTAATTCGGTACATTCTCTCACTGAGGCATTTCTTTGAAGAATCACTCGCGCTGTCAAACGTGAATTTCGTGTCCTCTTCTTCAGAAGAAACCAGAAAAGTGCTTGTAAATCTATGATAGTCGGAGATACGCACAGTGTACTGTACGTGCAAGCGCATATGAACAACTAATCGAAGCAGTTTTGTTTAATTATTGCGGGCTCTATCGTTACCGGTCTCGAAGAAAACAACGTGTAAACGGTCTAGTACCCGTTCCAAGGGGCTCTCAAGTACCGTGCCTTTTTCTGTTAGGTACATTACAGAATTTCTACGTGTAAACGGGAGATTTCGTCTGGTACCGGTACTTGTTTCTAACCGAGCCGTTCCTTCTCTTTTAACGTGTAAACGGGCCTTGTATTTCTTCTTCCGCGATGTCATATTTTGCAGTTTCTACATATTTTCGGTTGCATTTATGGCTCAGTGCTCATTTTCGTCCTTGATAGACGACGAGTCCGGTTTGCGGTCAAAGTTCGTACTATTACAGCAACCTGCGTTTCTTTGGGTGAATGCCAGAAATGTATCTCCAGTCATCCAGGTCCCAACGCCAAGAAGGTGTTTGCTGACGACAAAACTGACAGTGGAATGTAATAAATCCTCGCGCGCGCATGTTAGTAAAGTTATCGATCATCTGATGTTGTTGATTGGACATATGACTTTACTGACTTTACATTGATGGAATACAAACAGCGGTGATATTTCTGATCAAGCTACGATGATCTTTACATTGATGGAATTTGATATTCTGAAAGGATGAGTCGAACAAAAATCTGACCATCTGCCCGCGCCGTAGCCTAACGAAGCTAGCCTAACGAAGCTAGCCTAGCCTAGCCTAGCCTAACGAAGCTAGCCGCCGTAGCCCAACGGAGACCGTAGACATCTAGTTTAGTCGGAAGGGGTCGAGAGATGCCTCAATACGCCCTAAAATAATAATAATAATAATAATCATCATCATCATCATCATCATCATCATCATCATCATCATCATCATCATTATCATCATAATCATCATCATCATTATCATCATAATCATCATCATCATCATCATCATACCATCGCCATATCATCATCATCATCATCATCATCATCATCATCATCATGGTGAATCGAATAAAGGCCTTAGAGGTACGGCATGTTGCTTTGCTTGCAGATACTGTTAAATGACATCTGTAGTGCGGAAATAATTCGGATTATTGTTGAATACCTTTTACCTGCAGGGGTATGTGTGTACTGAACGAGATTCAAAATTCGTTCAAATTAAAGTAGCCACAGCGATAGAATGATTGCTGAGAACATTGCGGTTTTTTAATATTATTTTTCTTTTTTGTTTACGTTTTATCAGTCACCTTTCCTTCTAAGACCAGAGTATTGCGTCTCTATACCACATGGTACCCTCCTCTTAGATAAAACAATAGTTTCCCCGCTTCCTCTTCTCTCCGCATTTATAACTACATTCATTGTCCTCTATTCACTAACATTGTTTGAGGGCCGGTTGGAAAAATCAAGCGCCTGGGATCTAGGGATTATTCCAGGAAACGTATGTATCTATTAACAAGTTGAATGCGTTGTAAACAGCTTTAAATCAATGTTATTTTCTTTACTATGGAAGAAAATACTCAAAAAGACTCAGAAAATGCTTTTTAATTAGCTACGATAAAGGTCGTTTAGACAAACGCTACACGGGTTAAGGCTGGTTTCCATATAATCGCGGATCGGAGCCGAGTGATCGCAGATCGCAATAAGGTCTGCGATCGTCTGCGATCATATGGAAACTAGCCCTTAGATAGAACATGGTTCTATCTTCTGCGATCGTCTGCGATCGCGATCGCAGGATCGCAGACGATCGCAGACCTTATTGCGATCTGCGATCTGCGATCCGCGATTATATGGAAACCAGCCTTTAGTGTTGAATCCTGCGAAAAAGATGAAAATACCGCAGCGTTTGTTTGATGGAAGTTTCGTCTTCAGTGAGCAATACCAGGTGTAGATGAAACTTTCTACTCGAAAATATGCCAAAGCGCCGGGCAAAATGGAATTTTATCTCATATCAGCGGTATCGAAGCGGCAGGTAAATACAACTCGGATACGACACACTACACTGTAGTTATAAAAACGTAAACCTGTCATTAACGGTCATTAACCCTAGCTATCGACTGTGAGGTAGAAAATGTCGCTATTTCATAAAGCTTCATTTAAGAACTGAGCAAATTGTCACTCTTCTGTTTAGTGTAAACAGTAAAAAACGTACTAGTTGCGTGAAGTACAATAATGAAATTTGACGTTGCGTTATCGGAAAACATGCCACGGCAATCGGCTTTTACGAATTTTGCTGTGGCATTACTTAGATAAGTTATCACTCACTCTATCTGTGAATAATTTTTACTTGGGCTTCCCAAAGGGAGAACAAGTTGAAAATTGCGCTTCGTTTTTTTTTTTTTTTCTTTTTTTTTTCCTCATTCAGTCACAAATCGCCGTCTGGGCCTTAAAACGCATGCGCAGGTAATCTTGTTCGCTGCATGGGTCGGCCATTTTTTAGTCGACGATTTTCGCGTTTTCCGAAGGAAAACACAACTTTTCGAAATGGTACATCGAAAGAAGAACTACTTGGGAATACTCAAAAGTTTCGATAGCGGAAATCCGAGAAATAACGGCGAAAAAACTGTGCTTCGAGTACAAATTGTTGTTTTATCCAGGCGACGAGTTAGCGGAGCGCGGACATCTCAAATCCTTATTCAGGCCACGAACTTTCTACAAAATTTTTTAGCACTTCTGGGAATTCAGCGGCTGAAAAATTACAGGTTTGATCGTGAATTTGTACTGAAATACTATTCTAATTGACCGATTCTTTATATTCTGAACAGTGTTAGCGAAAATTTGAAAAACGTGCCACGCACGGGTTGATAAATTCACTTCGAAATGGACTGATAGTTCCTTCAAATCGCCTTCGCGTCTCTCGTCTCGCATTTAGAATTATAAGCGTTTCTTTCTTAGGCGTAAACAAAGACTTTTCTGAATAAATTTTTCCTTTAGCAAAGCATTCTGTCTGTTTTTCTCTCTATTTTAATTGCCAAAACGTGACAACTGCGTAATCTTGCGTAAACAAACGCATGCACTGGAGACGGATCAAATTTCGCCTGTGTGACGCGAGGACAAATTTCATACAGAAATTTCCACGAAACACCAATTTCAATCAGAATTCCCTTATTTAAAAAAACAAAAACTTTTGCGAGGGGGAGATGAAGCCAACACAAGATATCCCTGCCCACTTTGCTAAATCCTGTTGGCCAGAAAGATGCACACATAGGTTGAAAGCTCGGATTTTACTGTCAGAACCAGAGGGTACAATTTAGACCAGGAATATACATTGCTTTCAATATACTTGCTTGTACTATGCTGTAAAACAATCAACAAATGACAACTGAGATTTTATCATGTCAACTTTCTGGCGTTTACAGCTGGGTATGCCAGGAAAGAAGCCCAAGTTCACGCACATATGCGTCTTGTTTGTATAGGAATACAGAGCAATGAAAAACTGTTTAGAGTATTACATTTTGTATTGTAGCGATAACTTTGTCATTCTCTAGGGAAAATATATTATACAAACTAAATGTATTTCAAATGTTTTAACTAGTACTTGCGTGACCACTGGCGATATCAGTTCGAGGAAAATACACAAAAAAATTTGTCTATAAATGTTATACCCAAACTAAATTTCTTACATGTTGTAGTAAAATAACAGATCGTACCTCAAGTATAACTGTTTTTGTAAGTTTCGATGTACCAGGACAAGATTTTGCCTCGAAATATTTCCTCATTTTCAAGTGTTCACACGCGAGGAGTTTAACAGTCGGCATGTTGTTGACAGGCTGTGATCTAGAAAACGTGCCTGCTTTGCACAGCTTCACAAACCCAAAAGTGATTTTAACGCCTGTAATTAGCATTATTATTGAAACAAGTTCTTATTTAGTAAGATATATCATAAATACTTGGTTCTAGATGCACCATGTGACAATGAAAAAAATTGCTTGAGATCTGGACGAGCAGAAAGGTGACATGACACTTTGACCTTTTCAAATTTGGGGTTACATCTCCCTAGTTAGACTTATTTTATTTAAGGTATATATAACAATACAAAACTTATTAGATCATTAGATTTAGTTTTGGAACAAGAAGTTTATAATTCTCCGGTAAAAATAACACACAAAAAATAATTTATTGAGACATGC
Organism: Pavona decussata; assembly: GCF_977016875.1. Lineage (NCBI taxonomy): Eukaryota > Metazoa > Cnidaria > Anthozoa > Scleractinia > Agariciidae > Pavona > Pavona decussata. Next base: position 4,924,696 of record NW_028145528.1, on the reverse strand, counting down.
CATCTTGTCCTTGCGTGACCACTGGAATTTTTTGAAAAAAATTGTCAAGAATTCCCTATGTGTTTTATTCCGTCAAAGGCTGGCTTTTAAATTACTCAAGCTGAATTTTTTATAAGTTTCAGCACAAGAATAGAGCTTTTCTTTAGTGTAACTTTCATTGTAAATTTCGATGTACCAGGAAAAGAATTTTGCCCGCAAAGTTTCCACAATTTCAAGTGTCAACAAAAATGCTGAAAATAGGATTCTTCGGACTTATTTTAGTATAGTAGTACTGATCATCGCTGTTTTCTCCTGGTATAAATTTGGTACCAGCGGGTGTTCTGTTTTGGACTGTTTCTCATGCAGGAAACTAATCCTTCCGTCAGGTATTCTTGAAATTGGTTTTCCCCAGATAACAATAGATTGTTACATTAAATAATGTCTTATTTGACTGTACTTGACCTCGAGTAATCTTTTGCAGGTATTTGCTTGGCTATTCTCCCTTTTTTATCGTTTTTGGTAAAATTTGCCAATGTTTCTTACCGAATTATTACCAGCCGATATTTTTTTATTAATCTTGACTGAACGTTTTTGGATAGAGCGGTTTTCAATTGACTGTCGAACGTAATTCGCGTTTGCTTTGGTTTTGCATTACTACGCTCTGTGATTGGTTAACAAAACTCGCGCCAATTTCACAACCAATGAGAAGCGAAACCAAAACCAATTGCGTTTTCGCCGCACACGTTTTCCCGCGCTTGACGCCGGTTACATAATTCGAATTCTGATTGGCTCGTTGTGTTATTTACATCTGTTGCCATTGACCAAAGCAAGGGAGACAATTGTCTGATTGGTTGATCTTTGTGCTAGTACCCAGATTCTTCTTACACACGCGCGAACTTAAATTTTACAAACAAATATGGCGGCCGGAGGGGCGAATTTAGTTGTCTTCGCTTTGTTTTAGAGATTTGGATAAAAATAGCAGTGTTTATACGTCTTCCTGTATCAGAATGGCGTATAGAAATAGCAATGATTTTTTTAAGCGCTAGGAAACTTTGCAGAAGTTTTCAAGTTTAGGAGCGATCGAATTTTTCCTACGCACCATCTTATTTTTTCGATCCTTCGCAACTGTAGATGTGTGAAAATGTTCCGCTGTAATAGCGGATTTGTTGGGTTGACGTAAAATTTTTACTGTGATAAATGTTAAAAGTAGAAAGGGTTTTGTTCTGTCGGTGGACGGCGAAAGTTCCGACGGCTCTGTCAATCGAGGAGGTGAGAGAATTCAAATCTTTGTGTATGCATGCATACTTTTTAAACAGTTTGTAGTGTGTTTTGTTTTTTGAGGAGGGAGCAAATTTCTTAAAGTAATCTTTAATCATGATAATATTCAAATTACAAGCTAATACGGACGATAGTAGGCCAGCTTTGTTGTTATGTGACTTCATGTGGTCGGTAACATAATATGCACAATAAAGATATCGTTCCAAACTTGTACACCGCGGACCAAAACGATTCCTTACAGTGTAAACTAATTATAGGAATTTACAAAATATTTTAGATTTCATCGTTTTCTAGTCAAGTTAAAGAGTTTTTTTGTTGATGTTTAGGTTCTGTTTGAGGGAGATGCACATTGGAAATGCTTGAATACAGGAGAAATATTTCAAGTCAGTTGCAAGTTAGCTTTGTGTCATTTAATACTGCACTTGTAGCTCATTAATTCAATAAATTGGATTGAAAAGCTCATTTTTAAAACATTCTGTTATTCCCAGGTTGACAGCTATTCTTGTACACATTAAAGTTGTTTATTTTGGTTTTTGTATAAACTCAAACTAGGTGCTCAGTTCCATGAAACTGATATTGAATTAGTAGTAAGAGAGTCAAATGTCTTTCTTGCTCTTAAATTAAATCAAGGAAGTACTATAATAATTTTTCCATTTGTTTTAGAAGGGATAGGAAAAACATGAACCTTTCATAACTTCCCGTTAACCACACTTGTTCTTTTGTTTTGAGAGTGCAAACTGATACTATTTTGCTCAGGGAAACCACAGCGGTAATTGGCTGGCTCTTATTCTTGATATTGCAAAGTTGTATTTTCTTATCCTGTCAATTATCCACAGTCTTGCCTCGCAACTATTCACTTACCACTGATGACAAACAGAAAATTAGATCACTTAAAAACTACAATCACTTCCCATACTGCCAACTGAAATGTTCTTCTTCAAAGCAACCACACCCACATGTAATCAGTACATATTCTGTTTATGAAAATAAAGCAGTTGCAACTATAACAAATGTTGTACTTCCTGAGTTTCAATTAATGATCAGAATGGAAGGAATGGGGGGGGGGGGGGGGGGAGGAAAAAGTGAGCTACATGTATGTGTTCCATCTTCTGAGAAGTCTCTGTTAAGTATTGTCCACTTTTACTAACCCTTTCACTACCAAAATCTGAAAGCTACAGCTACTGTAATTCTCCTAAGTAATAATAATTAATATAATTTGATGTCTTTGTTGGCTTTTCCTGAGAGTTTGATGTCAGAGCAAAACACCATCCCCTTATTAATTTTTGGGTTAATTCTTATGACCTGACAGTGACTCAACAGTGTATTAAAATTATAAGTCCTGAGAATTTAAAATAATGCTGTTTATGGACTCCCCCCCCCCCCCCCTTCATATTTCTCATGGTGCATCCCCAACGTCCTGCTAATTACAGCTTATCACTCCCACAGTCTGTGTGGATTACATCGCACAGAGTGGGTGTGATCACACAACTTGCACAAGGGATCAGGCTATTCAAAGGGCACACTATCCTCTCAATCGCTATCATAAAGAATGAGACAATTCATACTTTCTAGCTGCCTTAGCAGATTTCTTCACTTTAAATCATTTGTCCACCCAGCCCTACCTTTTTGAGGTTTTGAGAGTCACATATTTCTAGTCAAAACTGGATTAGGGAGTGCATTTGATGACCTGGATCCTAAGATCACTCTCCTTTGCCAAGTTGGTGATGATGTCATCTGCCCCTGCAAAGGATTTCCTTCCACCACAAAAATCTACACTTCAGATTTAATTCTCTGATTTTTCAATTAGGACAGGGGCTTTCCTTCAACCCACTTTAACCTTTTGTCCTTACACGCAAAAACCAAATTGAAGAAGTCAGTAATGCTAATCACTACACTGCTGCAGCCTCATAACTCCAGCTTAATAAATTTTGGATCGCACCTCATCTGCGAAGTCCCAATGCGTTCATTTTTACACAACAAATTACCTTCCATGTATCATTTAATAAGCATTCTGTAAAATATTCCTTACATTACATTTCATCATCCTGTTTTTCAGAGGAAAAAATAGAAGGTACAAGAGTGTTAAAGAGAGTTGAGTGTATAATAGTCCTCTTCTGAATTCATAAAATGATGTACAATACTTTGAAATATTGCAAATTGAAAGCATTTTATCCCTTATATCAATAAAGAATATTTTACATAAACCCTGGACAGAATGGAAAAGGAAATATTTATTAGTGTTTTTCCTTATATTACTGAAAGTTATACCAGACTTTGTGATTAGGTGTAGAAAAGTACTGTAACACTGGTCACTGATGTCACAAAACCCATGAAAAATAATCAGTTATTGTTTGATAATCAAAAGTAAGTAACCAAAAACAATATTATTGACTTGCATGGTGTATAACATTTGTATAATAATGTTATATAAATCACTACAGTGGAGTACCAATTTTTTTAACCTCCTAGGGAAACTGAATTTTGTTCAAAAAATAGAAGGTAAAAATCTGACTGAAGCAAATCCAAGAGAATGAACAACTACTGGTTCAAAGAATTGGGGGAGTTGAAAAATTGAGGGTTCAAACAAATGAGATTGCACTGTAAAAATAAATAACTGTAGTGTACATATTTCATAATTCATTACTCACTTCAAAGTTTTGAATTTTTCTTTTAAGTAAAAGAGATGGCTGATAAGAAGTTTGACCATTTATCTGTAATCACTGTTATCACCAGAAGGTAGGGTCTGGTTGCATTAAACATGGGAATCCTCGCCTGAATATTAGCCATCTACTCTCCAGATGATTTGTAAGTGACGCAAAACAGCTGATACATTTCAGGCTTTACGAAAAATATATATATATATAACTAAATGTAAGGTGAGGTTTTATCTTAAAGTATAAAGGAGATTGCCCCTTGCTCAACCTATTTTTGTAGCCTCTTGAAATTGAATAGTTATAAAAATGATTGAGTGACAGTGCTCTGTTGCTCATAAACACAATGTTCACAGCTCCAGTAGCCAATCTCTGTTGTACACACCATGCTAGAGCAATATCCCTACCTGGTCAACTAATCAAAATCTTTACTGCTAAAGAAAAAATTTACATGCTCAGCGAGTGCCTTCCAATTTAGTTTCTGAAGATAATTTATTGATATGCCCTGATGAGTCAAAGAGCACTTCACTTCTGCCATCATAAACATTTATCAAAAGAAAAGATACACAAGTGGATCTATCCCTTTTGCATGTAGTGCACAGAAAGTTTCACACAAGAATGCATAATTTACAAGTTTATGAACTGCCTCAACAAGAACTTCCATTAACAAAGTGATTCTTGAGCCATACTGTATTTTCATCCCATCTGTCATGATCTGTGATGGTAAATAAAAAGCTTACATCAATATTTATTTTAAATTTATTTTAAATTACAGCTAAAACACAAGGTCTACATCTACCAGAAAAGGTTACACCCTCTGTACATGGCTTTTGTACCCAGGCAGGGGCAGATCTTAAAACACTCCTAATAGACTTGTCAGAGTTGTTGCATTGGCCCCTGTGGGCAAATTGTTCCACTACTTGACAGTTCAGATCAAGATTTCAAAGCAATGATGTTATAGAACACTACCACAACAATCTGTACAAATACCTCATTAAGCAGGGATGCTATAAACTGAAAATGTTTAACTGAATGCTGCTTCTATTCAACTTCTGTTAAACATACCCACGCTTGTGTGACAAAATAATGTGATGCAAAATGTGTCACGCCAGCAACAGAGAAGCAAATATGTCCGCGCGCAAAGAAAAACTTTGACCAGAAAGAGTGTATTGGGGGTACACCTTAAAAATTTTGTTCGACGTCGGCAAATTATTAAGCTGCTCCTTGAAAATATCTCACCCAAGCCGATTCCCATATCACGAATTCGTTCTTTGGGTATAAACAGAAATGCAGGGGCGTTCAGATATTTTCGTACAATTTAATTTCACTTGCGAACTACCGTTCTGAAAACAAATGGCAAAAAAAGTTAACGAAAACGTCCACAAAATTGACATTTGGCACAAGGTAAGTTTAAACTTAGTACGACTTGGTGAGAGCTTGATATTACTGGTAAATTATAATTTGCTAAATCTGGAAAGGCCAGAAAGTATGATGCTAGAAAACTAATATCTTCAAATTGGAATTCGATCAACGCAGCTTTGTTCGGCAAGAGTGTATTGGGGGTACACCTCAGAAATACACCAAATTTTGGCTACAAGTAGTATATTAATAGACTGACACCCTGTTCATGGGAATTCCCATATCACGAAGGGAGACAAAAGTCTCGGGGATATGATGAGAAATTTTAATACGCAGTAAAATAAAAACTAAATTTTTCAATCAAAACATTCACTTCGACGAAGAATAAAAAGTACTGGTTTAAAACGGTAATTACAACCCTCACATGGACAAATAACTTCACCTCAATGCTGTAGTCGATTTTTATGAAAAAATAATGAAAACAGACAACGCAGGCTGTTCTCGTTGAAGGACACCACGAAATTTAGAATGACAACAACACAGTTTCTTTATTGCCGCGAAAGGAAGCGAATGAAAACTAAAAATACAAATACAAGGAGCCAACAATACGTTGTACTTACCAGAAAAGATATATTTCTTTCGCTTGGTGTTGGATAAGATGTGAAGCAGAACCTCGGAAAACAGACATCGCGCAGAATGCCTGGACATCATGAATAATTCATAGCCACTGAAGCGGCAAATTCGAATGCGATCGCGCTTTGAAGAGCTATAAATTAGAGAAGAATAGGCCGAAACTAGGCAACTAGGGTTTACAAAATTCACTTTCCCGAGTCTCAGAAATGATAATCTCAAGGTTCACGCACGGCTTCTTGAAAATCAAGGATTAGTCTGCAATTTGCACTAAAAAAGAATGAAATTGAGAAAGTAGAAGTTTTATGTTTTTCCACTTGAATATACGGTAATTTTGCAAATTTTCGTATAGGCAGTCATTTTGGAGAACTATTTTGGGAAAACTAACGAACCTACTAGACTTTCACGCACGGCAAATGGCAGACGAGTGTTTCCTTGAAAAGAATCCGTTTTAATTTCGAAAATTGGTCACGAGGAACCTTTATGTTTTTCAGTTTGAAAATTGTTGGTCGTAGTTTTACTTGAAAATGGCACGTTCAGAGCTGGTGAGCTATTGTTTTCAGCCCAGACATGAATAACAATACATGTCAAATGAAACAATGCCTATTGTTGAAAACCACTCTACATGACAAAAATATTCTTAACTACCGCGAATTTTAAAATTGCCATATGCAATAGCTGTTTTACTCAAGATCTACGGTCAAAACAAAGATGACAGTGTGCGCGACCAATAAATACAATAGTGGTCGGGAGCTCTTTTCAGAGCTCTTCGAAAACCCGCTCCGTCCGTTGATACTTCACATCGTGCCGCTGTACGTTAATGTTATAAACTCTACTTACGATTTTCAACTGAACGGAGAAGGTATATGGAAATCATTGTGGAGGGACGTTTGCTGGAAACCGGCTAATTTGTTCGACCATCCTTTCCTTCGCCTACAAATTAGAGGAATGTGGTCGCGAGCGCGAATGTTCTAGTTAAAGCTTCTCTTTTTTCGCAACAAAGAAAAGGCAAGCGCGCGCGAGGTTTTTCGAGCATAAGCTACTCAAGATTCAGGCGCGACAAGAATATGTTCGAATGCCTGCGAAGGCGCCACATTTGTTGCCGTGGGTTTGGCGTAAGGTAAGACCTGCCCTATTCACAATTAGTATAAAGCAGGCCAAACGGCCTTTCAAAAAATTCGATCTGTTATACTATTGAACGTTAATACACTTGCTGCCGGTGCGCACTTATTCAGCCATACTGTAAAGGTGCGATATTAAGAAACAATAAAATGAACAATAGCTTATGTGACAACCTGACAAGTTAATGAGCTAAGCGGTATTCCCTGCAGAGCACAGCGCGCGTAGATTTAGACCAATGACAGTCACTCAGTTTACGCTTCACCGCTCATATTACAGATCTATAACTTTTGCCGTACAGTAAGTAAATGTCCCCAAGACAATAGGCATTCTGCGCGATGAAAATGCATTGACACTGGACTCGCCAAATACTCGTTGCAGACAAACCGCCATCTTTACTGTCGACACATCAAATCAAAAGGGACTTTAATCCACCGAAAAATTACCACAGGTGATGTCAAACAAGGTTTTCCGTCTCCGCCTTGAGTTGCTTTTTGTGGCAACATGCCTCAATTAGCTTGCCGACGAACCGTTTTTGAATGCTTTTCATTTAGAGTTTAGGTTGTCAAATTTAACCGCGTCGAAAACCGCGCGAAAACCTCGAATCACGAAAAACTAAAAAAAAAAGTTAATAAATCGAGTTATTTCGAACATGCGCAGACAATTGTCTCCCTTGCTATTGACCAAAGTAAAAACTTTGGTTTTGGTTTTACAACACTCAACTGAAAACCGCTCTAATAGCCTTTTTCAGTTGAAGGTATCTGTTACCGTTAATACTTTTGTTCTATGACCATGTGCGGTATTTTCAATTAGGCAACTGAAACTTGGAAACACGTTTTCTGTAATTGATGGAAATAGGCGTGGACTTGTGGTAACGCCTTTCTTTTTGGAAAGTTGTTGTTTTACAACCACTACAGTTAACATTACTTGTAACTTTCTATTTTACATACATACCTCCGATTGTAAATTTTTAATTTTTGTCGATACAAAATGTTCATTGTAATTTTTATATTTCTCCCGTTGCTCTAATTTGGTTGGACGTTTTGAAGAACGTAAAGAAAATCCTAAAAAAAAACCCGCACATGCTCCTTGTCAAATAAAGGGAAGGAACATATTACAAATTCCGATACCCACCAATCCTAGAAAGGCTTACGTTAGCTTACATTTGCAGTTGACGAGTGTTTGACAGTAGGTTGTCAATCATACTCTGGCCAACATATAAGCAACGCGAGAAGTTCTTAAATAGAGAATTCTGTGAACTGAGCTTTTAAGTAGCCCATTCAATCCGAAGTAAAGAGCTCTTGAACAACCGCAACTGAGTGCCCGGGCTGAGTGCTCATTCCAGCAAAACGCCTATAGGCGTTTACGCGGGATGTGTTGGTGCGTGTTTGCACTAAGCACAGGTGGAAACGTATCCTCCCGTCGCCATTGAGCTAATTGAATAGTTTTAGTCAGAAAGATAGCGTGATGTTGTTTCGTAACCGTCCGTTACGTTACGTGACGTCACACCGGAAGCGTGACGCAATGATATTCACGGCCAAACGACTTCGCACGGTCAAAAGTAGACTTGCTTACAAGTGGAGCTTAGAGAGCGCGAGGCACGATAGTCAGAGTTCGAGCGAGCGAGCGCGGAGCGCGAGCGAACAAGAGCTCGACGCTCGTGCCAGGTCCATTCAATGAGAAGCGAGCGAGCGACTTTGAGAAACTCTAGGTCAAAAGCAACATACGAACGAGCTCGAAACACCCTTAAACGTTTCTCCATCGTATCTTCTCCTTCCATTTCGTCGAATGATTTAAGCTCATGTCCTTTCGAGTTTGTTTCAACATCTGTCACGGGAATCTGTTCCTCAAAGCAGCGTAATTTCTTCACCTTGAACTCTCCAATTTCTACCTTATAAACTGTCGAGTACTTCTTTGAAGTTATTCTTTCGATTTACTGCTTCAAAAAAGTTTGTCTTCTTTCTGAAAACGGCATATTAGAGTCTTGAAAATGTACGCATACGGCCGCCATTCTGACTGACTGATTGGATCTTTTACTGGACAAAATCCTTCCTTTCTAGGCCCCACTAAAACCTATAAATATACGCGCAGATAATGGTTCTGATTGGGCCGTGTTTGCTAAATACAATTGGAACAATAAAAGTGTTCTAGTGGGGAAGGGGGTTTAATCCAGGTTTAATGAATGAATTAATATGTCAATTTGTAACTACGATGAAGAAAAATACGACGACGAAGGAAAAAAAAAAAGAAACGCGACCGAACACTTGATGCGGTCTGCCCCCGGGCAACCCGCGTAACAACCGTGTACACCTGAGCAGATTTCCCTGGTTAGACGCGAATAGCTGATCTAACAACGGATGAACAGAAAGACCACTAAACTGGCTCGACATCTCATATACGGAACAAATTTACGAATAAATTGGTGAACGCATTATTTGATGCAACAAATTTAGTCGGTCACAACATGTTAATACATGGCAAAAATTTAGAGGCAGTGTCACCTATTTTTACTGTCACTATGCATATCCCTAGCTGCTTTCTTGTTTTGAAATACGTCACGACTTGGGCTGATCTGGCTGGCGAAGGAGAAAGAACCATTTTATGGTGGTGATATTACGGGCAGGCTACAAAACAATTGTACCTAATAAGATGCATTTTTCGGATCGCTAATTCTTTCCTTCTGGTCGAAAATAATAGTTTCCATTTGTGCGGTTCGCGCGAATCGCGAGCCTTTCAAAAACTTCACTTCACTGGTCGTATCATTAGGGGTATAGAATGGTCCTTGAAAAATAATGGGTCTCGGGAAATTTCCGGCGGGTCTCGAAATCTCGGCGTCTCAAACTGGAGTCTCGGAATCTCGGAGTCTCGCAAACCAAGCGAAAATGAATTAACCTTCCTAAACTGACAACAAACAATAAATATCTTGAAAAACGGCTCAACATTGCAATCGCTTCTGCAGCTTCTGTGAAACATGTAAGCTTGGATAAATTCTGCTTGTAAATTGCCGTACTATGCTTTTTGGCAGTGTTAGTAAAAAACACGTTTTGCATCGCGACGTCTGGGGCTCGGATTTAGGAAAAGTACAGGAAAAGTAGTTAAGTCTCGGTCTCGGATTTTAAATGAAGGTCTCAGCGTCTCGGATTTTACCATTCTATACCCCTATCATTTTGTAGATCCGTACGGATTGTTCTTTGGGTTTTTTCGGGTTGTGTCCGGTCGTCAGCATTGGATTTCACCTATTATAACTGGATCATTGTATAATGCAATTCCGGGGATTTGATTGGCTTAACGGTCATGGTATATGGGCCATTATACCATGCCTGAGAAAATGCGACCATTAAATTGTCTTCTGGTTGTTTTTGCAAAGCGAGATCAACAAGATCTAGTAGCGATATTTCTTGATTATTTTTAATAAAACAATTATTCCACTCACGCTTGTTGGATATGAGATGATAAATAGAAAACTGAATGCAAGGCTGGCACTACGGCAAAGGGCAGATTTATTAGTGGCCAATATTTCGACTAATAGAATTAGTCTTCCTCAGGGCCAGAGCTATACTGAAGGAAAATATAATAACGGCTCCTTAAATTAAAGTTTGAAAAATACATGGAAAAACATGATTGGCTAACACATGATATGATGACAGCGTACTTGTAAATATGAGATAACAAAAATATACTAACGGCTCCTAAAATTAAAATTTGAAAAAATACATGCAAAAAAATGATTGGCTAATACATGACATGAAGACAGCGTACTTGTAAATATGAGATAACAAAAATATAGAAGTGTATAATCAAGGAAGTAAAAATATAGAAGTGTATGATAAATAGCCAACAAGGCGCGGACAACGCACGCTCGTGGAATAATTGTTCAATACACCCCTAGGAAGACATTTTTCGAACTGTACGGATGAACGTCTTTCTACTCGAAAAAGGGCGCTGTCGATCCGATAAATGTATGCCATAAGAGAAATTTCTACCGTGCATACCGCCCACCTACACGCATGTAGAATATCATTGTCGACCTGAGACAGAGTTGTTGATCCCGTGGACAAATTTATCTCATTAGAAACATTTGGAAATTTTCAGAAGGCTTACCGCCCACCCCAACTGTAAGGATGTCGATTCGAATGCAAAATAAATTAATTAAACCCCGGCCGGACCAACACTCAGGGGCTTTAAATAACTGAGGAGAAAGAGCTGCCTTTGCTCTGACATTTGCAAATGATTAGACTTTCTAGTCTTCTCGGATAAGGACGATAAACCGTAGGTCCCGTCTCACAGCACATGTCCTTAATAATCCGTGGGACGTTAAAGAACCCGCACACTGTTCGAAAAGAGTAGGGGACATAGTCCCCGGTGTGATGGTCTATCTCTTTCACATTCATGCTTGGGTTGGGTAGGTGGGTTGAGATCAAAATATGGACTGATAGTGGTAACCAGTGGTGTCTTTACATACTTACGTCCAATCTCACCCTACAGAAGAATTGAAAACCGCCACGAGACCATGTGATGTGTGTGGTACATATAAATACATTACATTAAACTACAGTTTTTTATCTTATCGTGCGTACGGGATGCTTTGTCATTCTAATCACTGGGAGCGAAATAATTCGTTGAAGGGTTTTTCGTTTGTTTTGTTTAGTTAGTTTTTTTGTGATACCGAAATTTCACTTTTTGCGCCCATTTTCCAGTCAAGAAAATTTGATGTTGAAAAACGACATCGGAAGTTCGAGTGGTTATTTTTTTTTCTTGAGAATATATGGTTCAGTGAGTGACACAGGCATACTCGGAAAAGAAAAATCCGAGTGCTCCTATCAGGAGTCGAACCTAAGACCTTCCGATTACTAGTTCGGATGCTCTACCACTGAGTTACAGGAGACTTGTGGGAACTAAGGCCATTAAACTAGGTTCATGGGACAAACATCCTGCATACTGCTAGGATTTGAATGTCAATGCCTAGCATATGCGCAATGGAATAAATGTGACGTTATATTTTAAGCCTGGTGAATGAATGAGAATGATGCTACTTTTTCTTGACTACAGAGAAGAGAGTGTGATGCTTACATTCCATGAATTACATTAACATCGGATTTGCAAGTTTTCCTTTAAATAAGTTGACAACACCAGTGCAAAACTTAATCCTTACACTTTATTGGGTATATATTAATTTATCTTCTTAAATCTTCACTGAAAAACAATCTACTTACAATAATATTACATTTACACGGAGCGGGGTACAAGATTTCGCTCAGTGTAAAATATCATTAAAAAAGAACTACGCATAAAGTCATATCACCTAAATACAAAATGATTCTTACATTAAAATGTTATCTTTGGATTAAATCGCTTTGAAAACTAGAAATTTCTACTGATCAGATACTGTGGAACAATATGCTCCATGTGTTATACAATACTGTCGTATTTTAAAGATGTATGAAGATCATTCAATAAATATACACCAAAGGACAAATTATCTTTGAACAATGGTTATCTATCAACTACGAGATAAAACGGTATAGAGTGTTTTCATTTTGACCATCGCAAAACCAACCAAGACAAATACGAAGCAAAACACACTAAATGTTGTCCAAAATGTTTCATCGAAACCAAACATTTATCCAACAAAAAATTTTGGTCAAACAACTTCTAACGCGGGGAACTATCTATTGCCCGATCAGCCGGGTCTTTAAAGATATGTTAAGCTGGGAGGTTAGACACCCTGTTCCCTCCGAACTACAGCTGCAAGGCCTAAGCTAAACAGAGCTTGAAGCATTGAGGCACCAGCAACATGCTGATGCAAAGTGCAAACTTCGTCAAGGTTCTTACTTGTAAAAATTCCACATAGTCTTAACTCTTAATTAACACCTAATATCAAAGAACAAATTCTCCTATTTTGTCCCCATACTTTTCTTATAAAAGTACTGTGGAGAAGCTATTAAAATATCAAGAAAATTCACCTTGGGTGATCCTTAATTCTCATGACCTCAGGGGTTGAATAAGCATTGATATTACAAGGCGAAAATTGATGCTGATCACTGTTAGGGCTTAAAGGGTTAACACTGGGTTAAGTGCAAAGTCAAACACCCAGCCTGTGAACTGTTAGACACAACCCGGCTTCTGTGAGGCAACTGTAGCCTTGTACTAAACATTTTGCAAATTACACACATATAATATGCTCTTCCAGGGATAGTTTTCTTCACGCTCACAATTAAACCTCAAGTCAGTTACATGTCGAGAACACACAATTTAGTCAAAAGACTGCCATGTGCTTTTATATGATGTGAATAAACAGAATTTCTCTTCTCTATATAACCCTAACTTTTCACTCAAATCAAATGAATCCTTGAAAGTGACATATATGAAATGACATTTCTTTGAGCATTGACCTAGAATTGCAGAGGTCATGGGTTTGAATCCTGTTCAAAACTGATTTTTTTCAAACTTCCTTTTTGCAACTGCTTAAGTCGCCTATAAAACTGCACTGGTCTTTCTTCTATTAAATCAATGTACGCTGTGTTCTTTGTTCAGTGACTTTTTAATATAAAAGTAATTTTTTTAAACTCTACAATTGGGCATGTTTAGGTGACAGCAGTTATCTGAGGAAGGCACAGCATAGCTAGAAAAAAAATGCAACTTTTGTTATCTTTTAAGCTTGGCTGCTATGTACAAAGACTCATGCTTTACATCAACAACCCTTGTACTCTTATGCCTGGTTTTCACTAGTGACTAATGTTTGGGGCTATAATAGTGCTGATGTCCACATGTAAACAGCACCGATCTAAAGAGAAGCATGAGCGTACGCATAAGGTGTAAAAATTTTCCTTTCTCTTATGCCTCTGTTTAGGCTCACCCATTTTCCCCAGAAGTAAAACTTTACACTCCCCCTTATGTTTACACCTGGGCTTATGCTGCTAGTAAAGACCAGGCTTCCGATTACCTATCAGTGCTGTCCAAACCTGAATGATATAGCCCAGTGAACAAAAACAAGTGCCTGGTCACTTTTGGAAGTCAAACAGAAAACACTCTATTGCGATACCACAAAACAGAGAAACAATCCCTGTTAACAAGCATGTATGTTGTTGGAATATGTACAATAAAAGGCTCCCTGCGAATATTTAGAAAGTCATGAGTCATTAGATAATGAAAGTTTGATAAAAATTATTACACTACATAAATGATTACCAAACTCTTAAACTAATATTAATATTCAGTACTACAATGTCATGGCAAATAGGGGCCTTTTTTAAACCAGGGTCAAAGGGATTGAAAGAGTGAGAAAGAAAGTTAAAAATGAATGGATTTGACACTGTTCTATTTTATGATGAAATTAACTGCGTACTTTAAGTACTTACTTATCACTCATGGACTGAGAGAAGTGCGGTCTATGCAATCAGTCCATAAAATCAGAGTGATCCAAAAAGGGATAGAAAAAATGAGAAAAAAAATGAAAAGCTGATCATGGTTAAGAATTTCTGAAAAAAAGAATCACTGTTAAGGATCAAGTTATTTAAAAAATAAAAAAAATTGCAAGGAACCACAGAAGAAACAAAAAAAGTTAATAAAATGATTAAGAAGAAAATATTTTTTGTTAAAAAAAATGTTGTAAAAAAATGGTTTGGCCCCACTGGAAAAGGCTCAAGTCTCCACCATAGTTTAACAAGCAAAAAAAAAAAAAAAAAAAAAAAGGATACCAGATCTTGTTGAATAAAAAAGAAAAATTAAAGGGTAAATACAAAGTTTTTGTGTTATTCAAGTACATGCAATTTTACGTTAAAGGTAATGATAGTGAATAGCAGTGTACCAGTAAAGTATGTTTTGGTCCATAACTTGACATTAAATTTGCACTGCTATGTTAAACATAGTGTAAGATTCTGACTATAAGACACTTTACAAATAAGCTTATGCAAAATCGAGACCCCTCAATATCAGATGCAGACATCTTCCTGATAACAAACACTCTTGAATGTAAGCTCATTAGCTTAATGTTTCAAGCTGTTTAAAGGATCCAACTAACTTAATTTGAAAATGAACAATTTTCTCGAAAGAACTTTCAATGAATATAAGCCCAAAATTTAGAATGTGTAAGGTTTTCACTCTTAAATCCAGCAAGGCTTCACACCACACTAGCATCTGAATTGAAACCAGAATGAATCCAAAACGGTACCTGCTTTTAGGGGAAGTACAAAAACTTGTATGGATAGGTGGCCGGGATAACACGTACAGCGATCTGTATCTGTTGGATTCAGTACAATGTGAACAAAGCCTCCACATCTCAGTCCTCACCCCAGATAACTGACTGTGATTGGGCGCAGAAACAAACATGAACTCAATCTTTTTATAATACCCGACAATGTATCAGAATAATTATATAAAAGGCAATGCCTGGGTATTATCTCTAAGGTTAGGACTTGGAATAGCAGATACTGTTTTTGGGCATGGCATGGGCTTGTGATGTCCACACGCAATCTCAAGAGTGCCAATTTTATTCTACCCTTACCCATTTATACCACCTCAAAATTAGTGAATTGGCTTGGCAGGATCTAACGAAGGTCTTTTTAGTGCCCAGGCAATGTGAACAACAGCAATTAAAGGAGCTTGATTCAAAACTAGGCTAAGTGGAAACTTGGCTTGAAATTCCACAATAAATTAGCACTAAATTTGGCTTACAGATTGATTATCACATATGGAATGTAGCTCTGTATCAGAGGGGTCCAATTCACAAAATTAGCTAAAAAATTATTCAAATGAAAAAAAAAGTAATTAATTAATAAATAAATGAAAAAACAACTCAAATTGATTTAGCTTTCAGGAGCAGGTCAAAGCCTAATTATCTGAATTTCAACCTCAAGACAAAAATTCAGATATAGAACCTGTCTATTTCTTGCACGGCTTTCTACACATTTTTGTGCTCAATCCATTTTGGACCTCATATTCAAACCCAGACTGACTGAGATGAAAGACAGAGAGTGACCTAGGAACTAGCAAATACAGAATTACATTTTTTAATATCAAATGATAATACATGCCACATTCAAAGTAATTTGGAGAAATTTGGATTTCACTGCCAAATTTCCACTTAGCAGAGTTTGACTACTAACTGATTGTCAGTCCTTACTCAGTTGGAAACAGCTTCAATACTGGAGAATTATCTACCTAGAGTAAGTTTGCATTTGTAAGTAAGTAAGTGAACTTTATTTAAGACAGGGTGACCCAATCAGCTATGGGGCTGTTATCCTGAGGGGCCCTGTATACACCTAAAATCATTTGGCTTGGTTTTGCTTCACCATGCTATGTCAACTTGAATGGTTGCTTAACAATAGAGTAGTGAGACATGACCAAGCAGCATCAACCATTTTATCCTGTAAAATATTCAGCAAAAAATTTGTAGGAAACTTGTTAAATCATTGTGATGGCATTGGATAGATTTAGTGCCATGTTGCCTGAACATGCAATTGCTAAATGAGTAAATCATGTTGTAAAAGGCAACAACAAAAACGTCATAAAACCTGAACTGTTACAGACACAATTACAGCACCTATGCACCTCCTAGGAAACACACCTTCCAAATTCTAGTTCACACTTTTTGCCGGGCTAACAGCAACTGGGGGCCGTGCACTACTGGAGCAAGTACACATGGGATTCAGAAGCTTGGGGTCCACAAGGACCTCACCATGAGGTCCCCTGAATATAGTGCCACAGCAGATTTCTTCACGGCGCCAGGTAGACAGGTCAATGAATGGAAGCTTGTTATTTGCTGAAGAGGTAAGGGAAGGGAAGAGAAATGAAGTCTGCGAGGCTGTGGAGACTCTTTGAACAGGCTGTGATGTTAACGAGCTGGACGAGAACTCATCTGATATATCACTTGGGCTGGGACTTGGTGATCCACACATTAACGTTGGTGACAAATCACCACTGTCTGTTTCTATTTCATCATCATCTGCAGATTAAGGAACCACCAATAAAAATTGTGCTGATCATTATTTTCAAGAATAAGAACCTACAGACTGACTTGCAACATTCCTGACCAAACTGACAATATTTTCTGCCAGATTTTTCCAAGGTATATTATACAAACAGGACAGTTGGGCTACAAATATTTTGAAGTCATTTTGCTCCTATTAAACGATGCAAATTAAATAAAATACCTAATCAGATTGTAACATAATGCAAATTTTGCATTATAAAAAGCAAGACAGAACCATTTAACCTTGCACTTGTGCTTGCATTTGTTTCTTATGTGAAACACTTTTGACACAAGTGCAACACAAATACGAGCAAGAGAAGGTTAACTTCTCTCTAAGCTTGGAAAACTTCTCCAAATTTGCATTGCATGTATGCATCAATGCTTGCATTGGAGCTTGCATTTGTATGTGCCTTGCACGTGAAAACTTGCACATGTTAACCAAACTAAAAGTGTTGCAGACACTGATAGCCTGTCAACACTTGTGTCAGTTGAACCAATAAGAAAAACAGTATAGAAAAGCCTGACACAACACCATGGAACTTCCAGCCAAGAATCACTCCTTGGCTGATGGAAACTTGCCAGCAATTATGATTGTAGCCAAAAGTCTCCTTACTCTCATAATAAAATAACACAAATAAAATAAATAAAACAAATAAAACTTGGCTGGCCTTACTCTTTGTAAACCCTAGCCAAGCCCCATCAAATTTGTTTTCCCGTTGTGAGGAAGGTGAAAAGTGAGAGATACCAGTTCAACTACTAGGAAATAGCAGAAATAGGAAATGTCACAAGGAAAATCTATTTTATTGCGCGAAATTAATTCTCTTAGAACATACAGTAAAGGAATACAGCCAGTATCTTTGCCATGTATTAGCCAGTAATCTTTCTGTTTTTGTTTTAATTAATTTCAAATGTGACATGAACAATAATAACAACAGTAAAAAATTACTTCTTCAGAGCAAAACTTTTTTTTATATTTGGCACGCAAATTGATTAAAAATAAAAATCCATGCTTAATTTTATTACTGGCACTTATCAGCTTCTAGCTATAAGAATTTTAAGGATAGAACTGTTTTACTCTGCTTTCTGCTACCTGTTTACCGAAGAAAAAATATATTTAACACGCACGAATTTAATAAATTAAAGTCACTTTGTAACATCTTGTCGATTTCCTTTCTCAAAGACCTCGAAATTGAATAAGAACAACTCGCTTTCTTAAGCTTAAGGTCGTATGATTCACTCTAGAACTTAAATCGAAATGCAGGGCGACTGTCATCGGCACAAACTGAGGAAGAAAAGGTTTAAAAAGTAAGGTAACAGAAGACACGAACAATGGATTGGCACAAAAGCTTACCTCGAGTTTCTCCTTCAAGGCTACCATTTCGGCCACTTGTTGCTCTTCCGTTATGTGTCGAAGTCAAATCTTTTCCGTTTTCTACGCTCAAAGTCCTTGAGCTTCTTCTTGGCTTAGTAGTTCTTTTTACAGTTGCTTTGCTGTCTACAACCTGTGAGAAAAAAAAATCGAGCCAAACTTTGACACATCGAAGACAAACTGACAGCGCGAGCGCACCGCAAAACACAACAACAAAAAGATTCGACTGTTTTCCTTACGTGCTTCCAGTTTTTTGAACTGCCAGAAGGCAGTTTCTTCCATCGCTTGACAAGAAGTACGCATGCATTGCAGATCTCTCCTTGCCTCTTTTCATTCAACTGAAAACAACCGCTAAACAATAATTCATACTTGGACGAAGACGTGAATCTCGAACTGGAGGACTTGGCACCGCAAATGCAGCAGCCCAGACGCGAGCGGAACACACGAGGACGATGCGAGGCGAACATGATGAGACGAAAATGTCTCGAGTGGATAAGTGAATGAAAAAACCCTTTGACAAGACAGCGGTGCAGTGCGCAAAGCAAGGTACCTGCTTTGTCCAACAGTTGAGAAAGAAATTTGGAGAATAATGGGGTTTTGTGCAGCGAGTGCGGATCGAGCATGCTCAGAAGAGGCCTTCTTTCGGCACGTTGTCTCGGACAGAACACATGGTGTAAATCAAGAATAGAGCGAAAGAGAACAATGCACAAAGGTGTTGACTATAAAATACAAAAATCTAGCTAATAAGTAAAATATTTTGCTGGAAAACAAGGCAATAATAAACTGCCAAAGGAGTGAATCTGGATTATCAGTTGGAATGGTTCATGACGTTTTGTTGGCCCACGGCCAGTGGACCCATACAAACGAGTGGCAAATGTCCAATGCGACTGGCATCTTGGAGACTCCTTGGAAATCGAAGTAAATTAGAAGAATTTCTTTGTTTAACTGGAAGAGCTGGAATACAGAGTGTTGTTAACGCCAAAAAGGTCTACGTAGCCCAAAAACCGAAAAAAATACAAAATAAATTAATTCATAGCTTGATGTACTGTTGTCTCTGTTCTCTAGTCTCCTGGTCGACTCCTGGAGCCAAAACTGCGAAAAGCTGCTGTCTGTGTTGCCGTCTGATGTTTTCAACAACAACGGCCAAAATTTTATAAATTTGTTTTTTGATTCTTCCTTTACTGTTTTGTGTTGCGATGTGTGTCACTCACTCACAACAGGTAAAATAATCTTTGAGATACGACACCAATTACCAACCTCCTATAATATCACGAGCTATCAGTCAGGTTTTCAAGTTTCACCGCCGGACCTTGTTACTGTACAAGCAGAAAGGGATCTCTGCTTGTAGATACGACCTTGTGGGTGGAGTGCAGCAAAAGCAGCAGCAGTAGCACTACTTAGCTGAGTACTGAGCAGTAGCAGTAGCACTAGCAGTAGCAGTAGCAGCAGCAGCAGCAGCAGCAGCAGCAGCAGCAGCAGCAGCAGCAGTACCAGTAGCAGTACCAGTAGCAGCAGCAGCAGCAGCAGCAGTGGTAGCAGTGAGTAGCACTAGCAGCAGCAGTAGCAGCAGCAGTGGTACCAGTAGCAGCAGCAGCAGCAGCATTAAGTAGTAGCAGTAGCAACAGCAGCAGCAGCAGCAGTAGCGACAGCAACAGAAGCAGTAGAAGTAGCAGTAGTAGCAGTAGCAACAGCAGCAGCAGTAGCAGCAGTAACAGTAGCAGTAGCGACAGCAACAGAAGTAGTAGCAGTAGCAGTAGCAGTAGTAGCAGTAGCAACAGCAGCAGCAGTAGCAGCAGTAGCAGTAGCAGTAACAGCAGCAGTAGCGACAGCAACAGAAGCAGTAGCAGTAGTAGCAGTAGCAACAGCAGCAGCAGTAGCAGCAGTAGCAGTAGCAGTAGCAGTAGCGACAGCAACAGAAGCAGTAGCAGTAGCAGTAGTAGCAGTAGCAACAGCAGCAGCAGCAGTAGCAGCAGTGGTAGCAGTGAGTAGCACTAGCAGTAGCAGTAGCAGCAGCAGTGGTACCCGTAGCAGCAGCAGCAGCAGCATTAAGTAGTAGCAGTAGCAACAGCAGCAGCAGCAGTAGCAACAGCAGTAGCGACAGCAACAGAAGCAGTAGAAGTAGCAGTAGTAGCAGTAGCAACAGCAGCAGCAGCAGTAGCAGCAGTGGCAGTAGCAGTAACAGCAGCAGTAGCGACAGCAACAGAAGCAGTAGCAGTAGTAGCAGTAGCAGCAGCAGCAGCAGCAGCAGCGGTGGTACCAGTAGCAGCAGCAGCAGTAGCAGTAGCAGTAGCAGCAGCACTTAGTAGTAGCAGCAGCAGCAGCAGTAACAGCAGAAGTAGCTACAGCAACAGAAGCAGTAGCACTGAGTAATAATAATAATAATAATAATCAATAAGCGCAAATTCAACTGAAGTTTTCAAATGCGCTTTACAAATGGTATTAATTAAACAATATATATAGTGTTAAAAAGTAAACTGTAAAAGCATAAAAATTAGATCATAAACATCATGCTAACTAATTCTGTTAAAAATTAAAAATCGTATAAAAGTTATTCTAAAGGACTAATCGAGATATGCTCTTTTAAAAAGGAGAGTCTTAAGTTTCCGTTTAAAAATGTTAAGACTGTGTTCCTTCCTGAGTTCTAGAGGTAGTCCATTCCACAATCGAGGAGCCGCAGTAGCGAAGGCTCGGTCCCCGAGGGTGGGCAGCGTTTTAACTGCCAGTGGTTTGAGCGTATAGTTATCATTGGATCTCAAACCATAACTGGAGTTCGGCTTCAATGTGATTAAGTCCCGTATATATTTTGGGGCGGTGCCATGGAGAGCTTTATATGTGATTAAAATTATTTTGAAATAAATTCTATGTTTAATATTTAGCCAATGAAGTTCAGTTAATAATGGGGTGATATGACAGTATCTAGGAGCTCTAAAAATTAGTCTTGCCGCTAAATTCTGTAGGCGTTGTAGTTTATAAACAAGGCTGTTTGGTAGCCCATACAACAGAGAATTGCAATAATCCAAGCGACTAGTGACGAATGCGTGTATTAAGGTCTCCGTGGTTTCTCGGCTTAAAAACTTCCTAATGCGGCTAATATTGTGGAGATAGTAGAAACCAGCTTTGCAGATCTTCAATATGTGGGTATTCATGGTAAAATGGCTGTCAAACCATGCACCAAGATTCTTTATCGCTTCACAGCTAGAAGGAACCACAGAGTCTCCGACAACTAGACTGTCAATCGTCACTTTCTGTAGCTGTGCTCTGGTGGCAGAAGCTACTGCTGCCGCTACTACTGCTCATCATTGTGAACTGAACATTAAATCGGCGAAATACACGTAGTTGAAATGTTGCTTTCTGCATTCTTGCCTTATTTAATGGCCTTTTAAAACACAAATTTGTGTGAGCCAACACAGTTCAAAATCTGTTCGGATTCTTCAGCTGAACATTTAAATTGCCGAAAAGTTTTGGGAACGGAATCTTATCTCCCGAATTTACGAGCTGCTGTTAGCTTTCCGAAAATGCTAGCTGGCCTTTTTTATTTATCGTACTTTTAACGTCGTATTTGTCCCTCTGAAAATAAAATAGATTATTTTTTTTTAGATTAGCAGTAGCAGCAGTAGCAGCAGTAGCAGCAGTAGCAGCAGCAGTAGTGGTAGCAGTAGCAGTAGCAGTAGCAGAAGTAGTAGCAGTAGCAGCAGTAGTACTAGTAGCACTGAGTAACAGTAGCAGTAGCAGTAGTATTAGTAGTAGTAGCAGTAGCAATAGCAGTAGCAGTAGCAGTAGTAGTAGTAGTAGTAGTAGTAGTAGTAGTAGTAGTAGTAGTAGTAGTAGTAGTAGTAGTAGCAGTAGCAGTAGCAGTAGCAGTAGCAGTAGTAGTAGTAGTAGTAGTAGTAGTAGTAGTAGTAGTTGTACTAGTAGTAGTAGTAGTATTAGTAGTAGTAGTAGTAGTAGTAGTAGTAGTAGTATTAGTAGTAGTAGCAGTAGCAATAGCAGTAGCAGTAGTAGTAGTAGTAGTAGTAGTAGTAGTAGTAGTAGTTGTAGTAGTAGTAGTAGTAGTAGTAGTAGTAGTAGTAGTATTAGTAGTAGTAGCAGTAGCAATAGCAGTAGCAGTAGCAGTAGTAGTAGTAGTAGTAGTAGTAGTAGTAGTAGTAGTAGTAGTAGTAGTAGTAGTAGTAGTAGCACTGCAGCAGTAGCAGTAGCTGTAGCAGCAGCAGTAGCAGTAGCAGTACTGAGCAGTAGCAACAGCAGTAGCTGTAGTAGCAGTAGCGTAGCAGTAGTAGCACCCCACAACATGTACTAGTAAAGCAAAATGTAATAACTTTGGACACAAATGTAATAATATTTTGGGTGGTATATGTTTCTTCGAAATATAAGGATTTGAAAGGGACAGTTTTTTTTCAGTCCCCGAAATGGCGAGTTTAGGGACCAAAGGGAGATTTTTGGCCAAAAACGACTGCGGTCTTGTTAACTGGCTGATACCTCGAGGTTTTGCAAAAGGTAGTTTGATTTTTTTCGGGAAGAAAGCGTGAATAGTTCAGTGAACTCTCGGGAAATTCATATGGTGCGCCTGGGAAGAAGGGCTCCGGAATAGTATTTTTGCATGGACAAAAGCCCTCGAAATAACACAAATGTATTTCTTTATTTTCTAAACTTTGGTTCAAAACTACGATTTTTAATAATATATGTTGTAACCTGCTGTACTGAACAATTATATATCCTTCAATTCATATCCGTTAAATCGTCACACTAATTAACGCGCGCATTAATGAATACTTTGTCCAATTTTACTCCTTGATATATCAACTTATAAGTGAGTGACTTAGCTCGTTTCGTTTAAAAATGCGAAAACAAAGCAGTTAAAATCCTCAGTACTTTTTCTATATTATAAGGTAATAAACCTCCGGGTTTCCACCACATACGTTATGTCCCTTACCAAAACAAGCTTTTTCTCTAAAAGAAGTCAAAGGACCTTTTGGAAAACCTCGAGGTGTCCGTCAGTTAACAAAATCACAGATGTTCTGTGAGTCCCTTAACAATACAAATCCTTATATTTCGAAGAAACATCATTACGCAGCCCACATCGAAAACTCAGAACTAGAACGTCATACTTCCATTTATTGGACAGATCAAAATAATCGACGGTTCAGATCGATCCAGGTCAGAGTCCAGGTTGTATGAATAACAAACGCTACTGAAATGAAAACATGAAACCGAAAGCCGAAATGCGGACATACAAAGTACTTACCGACTGTATTTGGGTCTAAGTAAATCAATTATACAACAAGAAACCAGGCTTGTGCGCCCAAACAGTCCGCCTGAGTTCAACAGAGTTCAAAAAATGGTAAATGACAAAACCAAAAACAAGCATGCAGCGCTCCTCGCTAATCACGAGTTGTAGGTTTGATTTATACGAAACAATTCGTGTCGTAGGCCTGTCGTAAGCTTGTCGCATGCGACAGTCGTACCGTGTAAATCGCCTTTTACTTAGGGTAAAAATATAGGTCCACATTGGTAGCTACAAACATATACCACCCAAAATATTATTACATTTTGCGTCAAAAGTTATTGCATTGTGCGTTACCGACGCTAAATGCATTTTGCATTGCTATTACATTTTGTGGCAAAAGTTATTACATTTCGCGTGACTCTTACATATTTGTGTTAGTTATTTTGTGGCGTTGGGTGGTGGGGGGTTACTGTCATGGGCTCCTGTTTCAGGCCAATTTTTTTTTCAGTACGGTATTCTGTTAATCGATCTTACAGGACACTATTAATTATAACCTGGCATTTTTATATCAGGTATTCGCATTTTGTCGATTTTTACTTCGTCCGTGATGTATATTGCGGAATTTGCTGCTTTTTTATCGATCAAATTATTGATATTTTTTTTGAGTTTATGGTGCAAAAAGCGACTAAGATCATCAACTAAAAAGCTGAAACTTACAAGAAGTTTTGAGTTTTGCTTTACTAGCGTTTAGTTCATTTTGAAAAGTCGTCGCAGCCACTTGAATATTCTACACCTTTACTTTCCACTAAAAAATCCAAAAACGGACGGTCCGCGCGCTTCAGCTTTCAGTGCAAAACAATAACACATATGCGCGTCTATGCTGCAGTGACGACTTTCAAAATTCTGTACGAATTCTGCTTGATTGTAGAGGATAATAAAAACAAAACGAAACGTAAGAAAAAGTAAATTAAAGGGGAAGTATCATGGGTTATTTGATATATTTTGTTAAAAATGATGTAATAAGACCTTCAATCAGCTGCCAAATAATTCTAGAATGACGAGAGGAAAGAAATCAACTCAATTCTTGAAATGAACAACTCGTGATCTGTTCTAGTGCATTTTGGAAAAAAAATGCGAGAACTTGAAAAACATTAGCCTAACATTTTTCAAGTTTCAATCCATTCCGACCTACTTTGTCTCTTGCCAGAGGCACTAATCGACAGTTTATTGCACTGGGATGATAATTTATAACAAACTTGACAATTATTTCGTTGTTTCTGCTGACAGACAAACATTTTTGGGTTTTGAATGACAGCAAATTTGCGTGATACTTTAAAAAACCAACAACAACAACAACAACAACAAAAAACAAAACAAAACAAAACAAACAAACAAAACACAGAACAAAATAAAAGCAAAAGGAACGCAAACAACAAATAAATAAATAAATAAATAAATAAATAAATAAATAAATAAACAAATAAATAAATAAATAAATAAATAAAAAGGATCGTAAATGAGGGCAGGTACAGGATGGCGGATCGGAACTAGTCCTACACGCGAGTGCGCATAACACGCGAGAGTGCGCAAAAATCACCTTCCACGAGAGGCCGCAACGCGCGCTCCTCGCGGGTTGTCATTTTTGTACTCGATCACGTGATCGTTCGCATGACAGTGATCCTTCGCAGAAACGAGGACGTGCTCGAAGTCTAACTCAAAAGAACAAAGTTTCAAAGATCTCTTCGAAATATACTTTAATCTTGCATGCAAAATGAATGTCAGTAGCCCCGGCCCTTTTCATACTGTACAACTACATCCAGTATTCAGATCTTATAACCCTGCAAGTTTTAGACCTACTCCTACAGAAACAGCAACAGTTTTGGACCTGTCGGTCTCAAATCTGTACTGGTGCAGTGTGAACACCTTGCAGGATTTGTATAACGTGTTACTTTTGATAGGATCCAACCTGAACCGGAGAAGTTCGTAACCATGAAAGTTTGTTACCAATAAAATGTGGACATAGCCTTGGTGTCTGCTGTTTGAAAGGTAATATTTGGACCACTCATATTAAAAAAAATAATGAATTCCTGGTTCTGCTTCAGAGCTAACTCCCTACTCACGAAATAATAAAGAGATCTAGAATCGCGTTCATGGCAAACGTGAGATTCGCGTTTTTGTTTTCTTGAAAAAAATTAGTACGTAGATGACAAAAGTGCAATATAATTCTGGCCTTTTGTGCTAATGCAAAATTACCGATTTTTTTTAAGAAACTGAAAACGGCGAGCGACAAAGTTTTTTTGATTTTGATTTGAAACTCAATCGATAATCATAGTCACGTGGTCATTTCTACCGTTTACCGCAAACGACATTCTAAATATCTTCAGACCAACCATCAAACTGAAAGCTACTGAGCAGTACCTTCCTGTGGTACTGTTTTTTTGTTTGACAATTTGCAAAAATAAAATTTGCTAGCACTGTCTCATTTATGTTTTGTGTGGTCATATAGTGCAAGGCTAAAGTCAGCAAAGAACCCCAAATCAAAGCGATCATAATTAACTTCAACGGTCAATTTACACCCAGTCTAACTCAGCAATCAATTAATCTTAAAAAAATATTATATTTATGTATTTTAGAACAAACCGTTACTGTAGTAATTGATAATTAGTAATACAATGTTGTCTAAATCAGTGAAACAAAGTCTACTCTCTGTGACCAGCACTCCACTCACAGCTAAATGACCTTCGGGTGAAAAACATTTCCCTAAAAATATAAGAGTTATGTTCTTCGTTTGGGCAAATGAAATTTGTTGCTGCTTGGCTTCACTGAAGTCTCCTATCAGCAGTGCTGAGTATATTGAAAGGTTGGTAATTTCACATTTGGATGCTCCCAGTCGACTCAGCGTGCAAAAAAACTCCCTTGGGACACATTTTGTTTTGTAAAAAGAGCGACCTAAATATAAATAAAGGTGCATTTTTTACACCCTTTTTTCTCCTTTGCCTATGTTCCTTTGAGAGGTACCAAAGATGTCGCAAAGGAGTTTTTCGGACAGACTTCTTTGGTCGTCACGCAATGTTTCTCCTGTCACGCGATGTTCTTCCCCCAAAGGGAGCATTGCGTGACGCCCCCCCCCCCCCCAAACGGCAGAAGACTAGGCGTCACTGTGAACTAGTGATTCCAAAGCATTCAGATTTAGAAGTAATGTGAAATTTGAGTGCAGTGTTTTGTTCGCTTTTGACCCTTATGAATTATTTGATAATTTTAAGAACATTAGAATTCACCATTGATTTCACTACAACAAGACCTTCGAAGACAAAACTTGTGTGGCCATGGACTTCCGCCAATCAAACAGCACCAGTGCTTCATACGGAATACGATTGCCAGCGAAATATTGCCTCATGCATTGAACATAGCTACATTGACCTCCAGTCGTTGTTTTTTTGTGGGGATTTTGCATTTGAAAATGGCAATGGATTTATTTCCTAAGGAGGTAAAGATCCATTAAGTACTAAAGGTCAGCTCACTGAACATGCTATTGGTGTTGAGAGATAATCTCTGTTTGCAAGTGGTTGGTGGATTTTGAGTACAAAGCAGAGAAATCAACTTACAGACTCATACTCTATGTTGTCACCTCAGCAAAAAAGTCGGGAAGAAACTAATCTTCGCCCATTATTTGAAGTACAGTTTATTTACTTCAAGAATCTGCAGGCAGCAGCCTTGTGGAGTTCAGCAAAGTAGTGCTTTGACACTGAACTGAGTTTCGGGATAAAAACTGCTTTGATTTTCTGTTGCGTTGGTCTTGAATTGCAACATCGTTATCAGTTGACTTTGTGTTTCTCTTCCGGAACGCATCGTCCCTGGACTATTCTTCAAGCCTTTTGTTCAACATGGGTTTTCAAAACTTTTGGTCTCGCAACGGACACTAATAATCTATCATTCTGTCGAGGGCCATAACAGCGAGTCAGTTCACTTCTTCCTTATAAGGTATGGTATGCTTGATTGACGGAAGACTATTGCTAACTGGGTTTCAATTTTGAAGGTTGCATAGCAACGAAATCAACAGTAACAAAATCAACTACAGTAGCGTGAACAAGATCTTTTAACCATTCTACTCACCCAGTACTGCCTTGGATGAGCACTGCATATTATATTTAGTATACTGAATAAGAAAATGTTTGTTACCCTTTGATAAATACACTTTTAACTGTTAACTAAAAAAACATGTCTACATAATACTAAATATGCAAAGATGAGAAATTTCTTTTAACATTGAAACTTTTGCTTAACTACTATGCTTCTTTTTGATATCAAATGTACCATCCACTGCAGAAATTCATTTTCTTTGTCGTGCAGTCTTTTCCTGGTCGACTGCATGACAAGCCAAAAGAACCTCTACAATAGAGACCGTATGACATACAGGATTTGTACAAAAATAACTTGAATCACTATAATAGTTTGTTGACAAGCACTTGTCTGTTTGTGGCCATGCAGGCAATATCAAAGTTTGGAATTTGACACTATTCAAATCATTTCACACTCTAAAATAAACATTTCAACAATAAAGTCCTAACAGGAGAAGTAATCTCCGTCACAATATTAAGCATTTGGATTTCTTGCCGGGTTTCCCTTTTTGTTCCTCCTGCTGGGTGTAAAATTTCCTGCAAAGGAATAAATGTACATGTGTACAAACTGAACGGCTTGTCTTAAGTGCATTTAACTTATGTGTAACCATTATATTATTATAGACTTTGAAAAAGTGAAAAAAGGCATACAAAAAAGCCATTTTAAAGATCATCCACTCATGCCTCATAGGCATGGTTTAACACGTCACAAAGTGGCCTAGATGTAGCGAAAGCCAGCCTTAAGTGCGACTCATGTATGACTTGCACTATAGGCTGGCTTTCACTAGGATATACATTTACTAGGCTATGTAGTCAATTTATTCAAACCCTGAGTTACACCATATAATCTTAGAAGCAATGGTCTAAATGTTGTACAAACTTCATACAATAGTAGATTCCTTCATGGCTCATATGCATACATGATCTCACATGCCTGGAACCAGTTGCCATATGCTGTAAAAAACGCACCTAATGCACCATCCTTTCGGAGACTTTTAACTAAGTTAAATTAATTTATTGGCTGTCAATGCAGCAATTGCCTTTGACCTGATTTATTTTTATTTATCTTTATAGATAGATGTTATTTTTTAATTTAATCAGTAGCTATTGACGATATTAGCTTCTTTTATATTGTCAAACACTTTTATCATGAGCCAATGGCTCGGGGGACTGGGAGATCACCCCCTGTGTATCTGACATTTAATAAATTATCTTATCTTATCTTATCTTATTTTATCTTATCTTATCTTATCTTATCTTATCTTATCTTATCTTATCTTATCTTATCTTATCTTATCTAATCTAATCTAAACATAAGCATAAGCATAAGCATAAGCATAAGCATAAGCATAAGCATAAGCATAAGCATAAGCATAAAGACAAGCAAATGAGAACACTAACTACAAAAGCATAAAGGCAGTCGCGAGCACAGAAAACCATTTCCTGACGGAATTCTTGATACCAGCTCCCCCCAGTGTTACGCAAGATGGCCAACAATACGGTTGACTGCCTTATGTTTATGTCGCCCCCGTTCTCATAAGTGAAAACTGTGACATAAGCATACGCACAAGAAGAACGAACATTTTCATTCTTCTTGTGCCTACACTTATGTTGCAGATTATTCTTATGCTTATGTCTTAGTGAAAACCAGGCTTTAAGCTTAGCTCTGATTTCCGTATATTTTGTCATTTAACAAAAGAGGTAACTCTTGGATTATGGACCTGGTCAAACATCAGGTGAACTAACCCATGCACAATGTCGTTCCGGTCAAAAATATTCCCACACTTTTCTCTGCCACAAACCGAGTTTCACTGACTGACGTCTCACTTTTATGCAAAATTCCTCAATGCTCATCCGACTCTTACAAAAAACTGACCAGGGAGGTGGCAGATTGAATGAAGTTTACAGAAAATGTTTTGCTTTTAATGTCGCAGACTACCACCTCTACACACTTAATGATAGAATGTTACACAGAACTGTATGTCTTTCATACCTGATAGCTCTTACAAGGTCATGAAATGCCTGATCAACATTGGTTTTCTGTTTAGCGCTGGTTTCAATGTACTGAATCTGCAAATAAAATGAAAACACATCATTTACATGTAAAGTTATTTTTTTGCTGCATATAATTGGCACAGCTTGATACACCTTTTCCAATCTTGGCTTTTAGAATGAAATTTAAATGAAAATTATGAAATGAAGTTTTTGGTAAAACATGAAAGGGGACAAGGTCTCTTTCGTCCAGAAATGCACCTAACCCTGAATTTGGGGTACTTAATATAAAACAGGCCTTTTTGTCGTTTTCATACATGATTTCATGTTTGACAGAATTAAGTGTGTTTTAGTGAGAATTAATGGATATCTGTCAAACAGTTCATGAATCTCATTAGCGTGCATTTCTGGACACATCTTGACAAGGTATAAAATACTCACTCCAAACTGCAGTGTGCAAACAGAATAATTAATTGAAGCCCACAAGCCCAGGGTTACTGGATTTTTGCAGAGTCTATCTGTCACTTGCCCAAGTAAAACATCTTGTTTTAGCCAGGGTCAATAACAAAAGCTTCTGGACTCGGTAATTATAATGGTTTCAACTTCGTTACAGTACTCGAACCAAAGATGGACGATTCCCCCAGTAGTGGATCCATGATATCATGTAGGATGGGGGCCCTTGGGACTGAAGGAAAACATTTCAGCCAGAAGAAAAAATTCAGTAAGGGGCCTCACTTTCCCTGAGAATAAGTAAGGAGCCTGGGGCACGTTTCTCTAAAGTCCCGGTAACTTACCGGGCCCAATAAGTGTCTTTAGTGATAAATGTTTCTTAACAGAAGTCAATTTTTGTTAGCTTTGAATACTAAATTTTAAAATCTTATAATTCTATGAAAACATTGGCGAAGTACCATGTCTGTAATCGTTCTGTAATAGGCGAAAAAACATTTAAAAATATACTTAACAGGCCCGGTAAGTTACCGGGACTTTCGAGAAACGGGCCCCTGGAGCCAAATTCACAGCCATTTGTTACCATAACAATAGACAATTGTTTAGAAACAATACTTAGGATATATCTTTTAAAACTAAGAAGGACTTTGTGAATCTGACCCCTGGGCTTACTTAGCCCTTCCTGGCATAAATCTGTTACTGCCATCATGTGTCTGCTACTGACTCCAACCAACCACAAGCTTGCCAATGTACACACCCTTCCCAAAACCTGGAGGGAACCCCTGCTTTTCACTGAACTTACAAAAATTCAAAAACAAACACTATTCCCTGCATGTTTTGGAAACAGTCTTTCTTGAAGACTCCTTTGAATACCAACTGTCTCAGTCTAAAACCTCTAGCTATCTTGAAATATTATAGAAACTTGTTTCTCTTTGATACCATTAACAGTGTAAGTTTTGCTGGCCATTTCAAACTTGCACTTCACATTAATTATTGTTTCTCTTGAGTGCATGGAAATCTACAGTACACAACTTGGAAGTTCATTTCTTGGTATCATGCAGAAGAATCTCTTGTGAGTGGTTTAGCTATGCGAATAAGTCAGGAAAATGAGCCACCTGGGGCCAGTTGTTTGAAAGTCAATTAATGCTAATCCATGATTAAAAGGTTAAACAAGGTTTAGCGTTCTAAATTTTGACTTTAGAAAAGTCTTAGTCGAATCTGAGGTATAAAAATCTTCATGAAGAATCTCAGTTTATTGATTCATAATTAAACTTGAATCAAAGTTCCATAAACCTATGATTAGCTTAATAATACTTGTCTTTGAACTGGGCCCTGGTAGAAAGAATGTGGCTGTAATGCACTCCCACTCCATCCAATTTTTTTGCTGGTTGGTTCATCCCTGCCCATGAATGGTTTTCAATTATAGATCAGACCAAACTAGTAAGCCTGGTTTTATGTTAAACCCAGTGACAGCTTCAGCAGTTTTCAAATCGGTGCCCTTTCATTACTTGCCTTAAAAGCATTTGCCAGTTCCTGGCCCTCAGAAGTCGACACCTAAAAGGTAAACAGGAAAGAAAAATAAACTTTATACCCCAATACAACTTATATGTACATCAAGACCAAACACTGAAAAAAAATCTCATCAACAAAACACTAAAAATGTCATTTTCAGTCTTCCGTCTTTCTAGATATTTTGGCGGGCTTTTAAGGATGGCCCCTTCTTTTGCTACTTCACATAGGTTCTGTGCATCTCATGATGGTCCGAGAAAGTTTGGTTTCTGTTGGTGGTGCCTGCTAAAACTGAGATATTTTGCGCCGTTTGTTACTACGCGGGAAAAGCAGATCTTGGCAAGGGTTATTGGAATCCAAAAAGAAAATTAGGGGGAACCACGCATTTTTCAGAGATAATTAAGCTTCAATTTGGAAAAAAATTTATTTAAATTGTTTTGTATTTTGTTGCTTTTTAGAATTATTGTCGCTCAATATTATTATCTCTAAACTAGAAATACGTGACTCGCAAAACCTCGCGAAGCTGGGGCTGGGTGGAAAGACCTCTTTACTCATATTGTAGCATCAAATGAGGAGATTAAAAGGTTTCTGGACATAGCAACTATTTTGATGAGCATGGTCTTTTCGTAGTTCCACAGGCTAGTTTGTGGTTGAAAATCTATTTCTGAGGCGACGAAATGTACAACAGGCGTGCAGCGCTGTTGTGTTCAATGAATTTATTTCCCACGGGAAATTATTTTACCGCGGCCACAAAACGTGTAATTTCTTCAATGCAATCTTTCACAAAAAAGATTTCTGGAAAAAAGGGAAAAGATTCGGGAGAGATAGTTCTGTATTCAGTGAATATTGTTGAAATTTAATCCGACACACAAACTTTCCTGATGTATGCAAATTTTGCTCCAGACGACACCAGACAGTCTGACGTCATTCATACTTTGTTTTTACTGTTGCTAGGCACCAGTGCGGACACCTTCAACGAAATATATATACAAATATACATACATACATATATATAAATATATTTTTCGCTTGAATTCGCGCGGCTTAGCTCTGCTCGGCCCGACAAATTTATTAACCTTGCTACGCTCGGGCCTTCGGCCCTCGCTTCGCGAGGAAATATGCATGGTTTCCCCCCATTTTCTTTTTGAATCCAATAACCCTTGCTAAGATCTGCTTTTCCTGCATAGCCATAAACCTTGCAAAAATATTTCGGTATTAGTAAGCACCGTCCTTAAAAGGGATCTAAATTTTGAACAAGTCAACACAGTTCTAAGATCTTTTCCAGTTCTTTAGCTAAATACTTAACACACAGAAATATTAAACTGACTTATTTGTTTGTAAAGTTTAATGCTTGGCCCATTGGCACCTTGTGCTGTGAACAATGACAGAAATCAAATAAAAATTAACAAAATAATATACATGTATAAATTATTAATAAATAAATGAGTTGATTGAAATCTACTGTCAATAACTTACTGTTCTCTCTGGTTCTAAATCAGATTTGTTTCCAACCAGCATCATGGGGAATTCTGACCTGCAACCAAGTGATTCAACGACAATAATGAAGAAGAAGAAATTGAAGGGTTCAGAGCAGAACTGACCTATGTCGAAATTCAGATTGCTCTTTGTTGTTTCAGCTCAGATTCACCGTAATTTAGTATGTGGCCTTGAATTCCTTCAGGAAACATTGCTCCAATTTGTTTTTTCTGCTGCTTTGCACTTGACGTTTTGTGATAAAAACAGAAATTTTGCCCATAATCATAGCCTGGTTTTTAATTTATTGCAAATGAAGAGCAAAGGAGCAGAAAAAAATTGTAGCAATGTTTCCTGAAGGAATTCAAAGCCACATGCAAAAACTCTGGTGAATTTGAGCTAAAACAACAAAGAGCAATCTGAAATTTGACATAGGTTGGTTATGCTCCGAGCCTTTCAATCTAAGGATAAAGGTAGGGGTTATTTCCTAACGAAACTGTGGTGTTGCACTGGTGGGGAGAGGAAAAAATACTTGGTTTTATCAACAAGGCAATTTGGCCAGATTCAAGCGCTAAACTTTGTTGATAAAACCAAACATTCGTAACCAATCTGAGAATCCACAGGTAGAAATCTAACAGATACAAATAAACAGAACCATAAGGCAAAACAACCACAGCAGCAATTCTCTATTCTTTTTTGTTTTATAGAAATTAAAGACTGCCCCTAAAATGCATACCTATCTTTAACTCGTAGAATCTGCGGGTGAAATGTGGTCTGAATTTCTTGAAAGCTGCAAAGTTAAGTTGCAAAGTTAAGTTAGAGGAATTAACACAGATTTAAAAACTTGCACGGTTTTATACATGCATGATGTCATGTCAATAAACAAAGAGGACAACGATGCGAATGAATGCAATGCTGTTACAAACCTTGAACGATCTATGACGGAGAAAACTAATAAAAATCCTTCACCATTTCTCATGTACTGTTCTCTCATTGCACTAAATTCCTAAAATGAAATAAATAGCTGACTAAATTAAATATTCAATGACACAAAGGCGATAACAATAACAATAAAAACATATACTTATATAGTGCTAAATCAATACTTCCTCATGGCGTTTTACAATGGATAATGCTAAAAAGAAGGATTGGAATAAGAAGTGAATTTAACTAAAAAAATTTCATCCAGAAAAAAAATTAATATGATGTTCTTAATCATTTTCATCAATGATGCACCAGGAAGATTCTCAAAAAAAAAAAAAAACAAAACAAAAAAAACAAAAAACAAAAACAAAAACAAAAACATATTAACATGAAACACTCCTCTTCTTTTGCCTCCTGGAAGAGCATAACATTATTATATAAGTTTCAACCACATTTGATTTGAATTTCGGTGGGAATTACTGCTTTGGAGTGAAACTGCTTATTATAAGAATTTATTAGTTACTGAGGTAGACTTCAGGTTCTGCCTAGCCTGGGCCAACACATCCTTCCCCCACCCCCTTTGTGTTTGGATCAACCAAAACGTTTTATCTGTCTACTTTAGACGGACAGAATGCCTGAAGATCATCTTCAGAACTAATGTCAATCTTTTTATGAGTCAACTCAGACAAAGAAAAATAAGAATTATTATATTATTTTCTTTTCTTTTAACTTCTGCTGGCCTAAAATTTTATTTTTGCTCTGCATTTGAATCGACGCCAAGTTCAAGATGATTCATGATTGAAGTTTTTCAACACAAGTTAGCCACATGTGAACTTCGAGGTTTGACCTGGGCCTAAGAGTCCATTTAGGGGAGGAGTTCACCAACAATGGTTCTCTTGTTTTGACAAGCTCGAAACTTTATGTTACATTACTGTGGTCTGCAATAAATAAAATTTGAATATTTTCTCATCTAGATATACATGTATAACAAATAAATTTAGAATTTAAAAAAACAACAAAAACAACAAACATACCTCTTGGCCAGCTGTATCAAGAACTGTGGGTAAGAAAAACATAAATATTAAATAAATATGAAGACTCAGCTTTTGGGAAATATTAATATTAATTTATAATAATGTATCAGAAAAAAAAAATGATTAATCTAATGAAATACTCTAAAATGCTGAATACAATCCCAGCGTTCAAGGGACTTTTCAAAACTTGCCTTTTTTTCAGGGAGAACTTTATAACAGAGGTTATTATCGGAGAGAAATTGGCTGGGCCTGGTGATAAAAACAGCCTAAAACACTAAGTTAACCGCTAAAAACAGTTAACGCAAACAGTCTACCAGCTTAAGGACTTATTATTGAGATTTTGTGGGCCTATACTGGGAATTTATGGAACTGTTAAAATTTTGGGAACCACTTGTATCAACAGAGGTATAGCTAAGCCAAGCACTATTTGCTGGGGAATTTCATCTGCTGAAAAAGATCTTATCTACAGCTGACTGTGTTCTCATCATCTTTGCATGACCTGTTTGCAGTTTCCTTATTTTTCTTTCTATTTTTCCATTTTTACCATTTCCTAGCCATTTGGTCTGATAAGGAGTCCCTACACGCTGAATAAGACAGCTACAAGTCATAACTCGATGAACTTGAAATTTCACCTCACAAGTTACACATGTTGCATTTTATGAGATCACTACGGCAGGGATAACAATCAAAGCTATTATGCATTCAATTAAAGAAGTAATGTTCCCTCAGAAACAATTAACATTCAATACATGTTTCCATATCTTTAGCCCATTACAGGGGGGAGAGAGAGGTGTGGCATCATCATTTTGATGATAACTCTAGATCCCTCATGGTAAAACAGCCAGTTTGCAATCAGACAGAGTTAATTCAGAAGGTTCTTGACCTTAATGTAGTACAAGTTTAATCTAACAAAAATAAATGCCATATAGATAAGAAATAAAAAAGATAGCATATCGGGAAGAGGGTTGTGACAATACTAATCATAACAGTACTATGACAAAATTCTCAAATCTGGTTGGCTATAAGCAGCCATGATTTGAGAATTAATAGGACAGTGTATGCGTCATGCCTAATTTGTATGTAATTGGACAGCACACGCCATTGCACACACTGAAATAGAACAGTTGCACTAGCAGTGTATTTTGTAGATATAACCAGAGCTTTGTTTTTATGTCACAGCCAGTTGTTTTCACGATGAAACAAATCATCAAGGTATATTGAACAGGATTCAACGAAAAAAGTCACGTTACCCCAGAAATACTATACATGTGTTTGTTTGTCACATGAACCTAGTTTAATGGCCTTAGCTCCCACGAGTCTCCTGTAGCTCAGTGGTAGAGCATCCAAACTAGTAATCGGAAGGTCTTAGGTTCGACTCCTGATAGGAGCACTAGGATTTTGTTTTCCTGAGTATGCCTGTCACTGATTGAAAAAATACATGTATCACAAATGAGATAAATTTAAGAATGGTGCCTTCTTTTGCTATTGCGCATATGTTCTTGGCATCTTAAGATGGTCTGAGAAACTCTCATTAATTTCTTAAGGAACAAGCCTACTATTTCCAAGGTATTTTTGTTCAGTTTATGGCTATGAGGGAAAAGAAGATCTTAGTAATGGCTATAATAGTAATTGAACTGGGTCCAGTTGTTCAAAGGCCGGATAACTTTATCCAGTGGATAAGTCGCTATCCGTCAGTTCCAATCTGTGCAAAGATTTCAGTATTTCCTCTTGTGCAAGCGAATATGCACACTCTTACCACAGTTAAGTTTGGGAGTGTACGAAAACCTTGGAAAAGGTTTTACGTGAAGTATATTTTAGACCCTGAATAGTGCCTTATCCAGCAGATAAAGTTATTTGGCCTTTGAACAACTGGGGCCTGGGGGTAACCATGCATTTTTCAGAGATAACTTTTAGCTTCAGTTTGGAAAAGAAGGCGGCCATACATTGTTTTGTTTATAAAGCTTTTTTAGAATTATTGTCATTTAATAATTACCTCTGAAAAATATGTGGTTACCCCTAATTTTCTTTCTGGATTTCAGTAGCCCTTGCTAAGATCTGCTTTCCCTGCATAGTCATGAAACAAGCAAAAATATGTCTGTACTTGGAGGCACTGTCCTTTAAGTGTCAGTTTAGTGGTTAGAGCATCTGATCACTGTATGACTTGAGATCATGGGTTCATCTCAGAGAACTCTTGTCCCATGCTTGAGACATGATGAACACCACACCTTTTGCAGGTTTGTTTTCTTTTGAATTAGATGTGAATTTTATTTCTTAGAACACCTAGTGCACACTAAACAGGCAAATGGCTCACACAGGTGAAAACTCACAGGCCATTATAAAAATGTAATGGCCGTAAGAATAGTCATTCAGAAATGTTTTTTGATAGGACACAAAATTAAAATTCTTCCTTAGCAGGTGCAAGTAATAATGTGCAGGAAATATTAAATACAAGATAAATATCTTGAGAAACAAGATAAATATCTCAAGAAATTGACCGGTAATATATACATTCTGAACCGACCAATGAGAATTTTAGGCTTTTCATGAAAAAAAAATAATTGTTACAAATAAATTATAAACACGTAGAACTAAATAAGTAAGAACGAAATATTGTTTGTAATAAAGGATGGAGAAAGATATTTTGAGTATCAAAAGTGAATTAAAAATTATTTGATTCATAATTTGAAATAAAGACATTGTTCACCATTACATTCAGCTAATTCGTTTAAGCAAGAAAGCGACAAATTGGAATCAAACAAAAGACATCGAGTTCATTTGCTATAATTTTATTAATAATATTCCTAAAATGAAATGGAATATTCTCAAAGAAAGTTTCTTCCTTTTGGGACATAAAAGATGCTTGTTTGACGACAATAATATTATTAGAACATCAAATTTCATTGTGTTTCCACGGTTTTACAATTTCATGCTTTTGTGTCAAATATAATGATTTTATTTATAGGTGTGATAAGGTAAAACGGGAGACTAATCGGCACTCACATGCAACATAAGAATTATTCTTCAGCGATCATTTTCCTTTTGATCGATGCCACCCTTATAAACGAATCAGCGAAAGAGGAAAAGTGTATAACAGACACATCGAAGATGTGTTACTTCAAGATAATCAAAAACTGTTTTACACAGCTAAAACGCCAAGAACAGCTTTGGTTGTAAGTGAACGGATTTACTGAAACTATGCAGCAATAATAGACAACGTAGTTTCAGCAACCAATCTTCGTTTCCTCTGTTGTTTTAATCGACAAAACGACGGTTAAGATTTGTGGTTAATGTAGGTCTTCAATAAGTACACAATCAGGCTGTAATTTCCCATTAAAAAGATATTGTTGTGGTCTGTACAGATCAATTGACGGGCAAGCATATTTGATGTTATTTCCAAAATATGGATCTGATCGATCACGACAAGGATTTCATTTCCGTGGTATTAGGCATTACACATAGCCTGCAGCTAAAATACTCCATGCCAAATACTTCTGTATTAATGTAGAATGCTAGGAAACACAATAATACAAATGTTCCTATAAATACAGGTCAACTCTCCCCTAAAAAATGCTGGAAATGTACGGTTATATACGACCGTACATTTTTGATACACCTCTTTTAGGTTCGAGCACAGAGAACTCCGACACTCCCAGATCAACCGACACTTTCGCGTTTTACATTTAAGCGCCGTTTCTCTACAGTTTAACCGAAAACAACAAAACTCGCTCACTTACTGTCTAGATGGGCGACTCTTTCGTCGATGACACACTGTTTTCTGTAGCTGTCTTCAATGGTCGGGTCATAGTCACTTACGAAATGCGACTGAATAAACTGAATTGTAAGCGCGGATTTGCCGACTCCACCACCGCCTACCACAACTAGCTTGTACTGTTTGTCGGCATCCCCAGGCTTAGCCATATCTCTCAATTCTACAAAAGCGAGCGTGGATAACAGAAAGCAACCTTGTTTCGACGCGAATCCCTTTGGTGTAAACTTGGTAGGTTGGTTTGGGTGGAGGGATAATTCTTGGCATGTCACTGGTCCCCAGTTCCTCCGGCCGGGTCGACAATGTGATGGCATTTGGGAGGAATTATTTCGCTAATTTATTTCATTTGGATGTTTTCATAAAGTAATTAGTGGGTATATACTGTGGATTGGGCAAAAATTTGTGCCGTGATGATGTTAAACCTCCAGAATTTACATGTATCCCTTCTCAAGCGTATCTTGTTGTGAAAAAACCCGTTTTAAGGCTTTTCACATGATCTTAGAAACGCATCCTAGGCTTCGTCTTGTAGTTTTTGGGTTTATATACCTCTGTTGAGCACAAACTCAATAACAATTTTTAGTATAACTTAATTTCAATCGGAAGACTTTTACCAATTATCCAGAGTCAAAACTGTGCAAAAAAAAAAAAAATCTTCTTGTCATCGATTTTTTTTAGCGATCATTATCATTTTTTTTTTACACAGGCCCCAGCTGATTCTCCAGATGGAAACAAGAAAAGAACTATGTAAACCTGAATTTTTGAAAACAGACCCGCTCAAATAATGCTTCTTTGAGAGTACGGCGTAAATTGTTTTTTGTCGTTCAAAACTCCACTAGGTCGTCAATGAGTGAAATCAAAAGGTCACGTTGTGGTCTTTCCCCCCTCTTCTTTCTCTTTTTTCACCTTTCTTCTCTATTTTGCGTCATTCAGAACCTTATTGGAATCACGAAACCCGTGCTTCGGTCACGAAAAGCGGCTCAAAATTTCATCGAAAACCTTCTCAAAAATTCGCTAGATCTCCGTATTTAATTTTGCGTTACTGAGTCCATACAGTCCATAGGTAGTGACTGATGTGTTTGCTGAGTCGAAAATGGAAGGAGCATTTGCAAGATTATGTAAAATGTGGTCCATCAAAAGGCTTCAAAACTGTTTCGCTTTTTATTTTAAATTTGTGTTTAATTATATCTTAATTCGGCAAATAACGACCATATTTTTTTCATATTATATAACACAGAAGCCTATGGAATAAAAAAATGACGTATGATTCTGGAAAATGAAAAATATGTTTTCAAAACTCTAAATTTGGCAAGACTACACCTTGCCAAGAAGTATACATAACTGCAATTTGTATATTCTATATTGTTTCGTATTGTCGCTTAAAATTTATTATGAAAAATTAGTGTTGTTATGAGAAAATAACGTTCCTCTATTGGGTATGATATACGATAAAAATGACATGGATATAAAATAAAAAAGCTAAAATGCAAAATTCTGAAAAAAAAAAAAAAAAAAGAAAGAAATTTTGGAGGGGGCAACGAGTTACAAAAACCATCGAACTCGTAAGCTCAAAAAACGTAA
This sequence comes from Pavona decussata, assembly GCF_977016875.1. NCBI lineage: Eukaryota > Metazoa > Cnidaria > Anthozoa > Scleractinia > Agariciidae > Pavona > Pavona decussata. The sequence goes on along the minus strand of NW_028145528.1, from coordinate 4,884,276 downwards.
AACAAAATTTGAGACAAAATATACTATACTTGTAGTATTCTAGTTTCTAGACGAACGACCGAGTAGCTGCTTATTAGTTAAGAATTGCTAGACTTTTTACTTTCTATTTAATTTACCATTTTTTAGTCATTATTTTATTGCATGCATTGTTGATAGTTCTTTCTGTTCCTTTCTTTTTAATATTTAGTATAGTTGGTGCGATATCTGTATAGATTTTACCGACTAAATAAATGTAGATGTAGACTTAAAACTAGACAATAACAAAAAGTTCCGGTATTTCTGACAATACATTCACTCACTAGTCCCCTGCTGGGTAATGACTCCGTTACACCGCTTTACACAGCAGGGGAGGGTGAGAACGCTATTGACAGTTTCCCGCCAAATTAGTAGGTCACGTGAGTTGGAAGCTTCTCATTGGCTGGCTCAAACATTTTGTGTTTGTTTCACCGCACCGTTGCAAGTTTTTGCACATTTCATCAACACTCCTTCGTTCTCTCGATTGTCCTTGGATTTTAGTGGCATTTTGCTCAGGTTTTATTGCAGATTTGCAGCCGAAATAGTTCTCAAAACGTACAAAGATCATTCTGCAAGAGCTCGGTTCGATGGCTTTCATTAGAAGTCGCATGGGAAAGCTTCCATTCGTTTTGGAAGAAACGGACAGATCTTCGACGGAGCTGAATGTCAGCAAAGGGAAAGATAGTTTGTCTCGGCTTGTCGAACCAATGTCGCCTGAATTTACAGACGAAGGTTGGGATCTTGGCTTTTCGAGTCCTTTTAAAGATTCTATGTCGGATGAATCGCCAGTAAAAAGCGAAGTTAGCAGTCCAACCACCCCACCTCTTTCGCCACCTTCGCTCGGAGCCCTACGTCTGTTTGACTCGCCACAAACGCCGAAAAGTCTGCTTGAGCGCTCGTCAGCAGTGAATCGAACGATAGATTTCAAGAGGCCTGTTTCAAGATTGCGCCGTGGTTTACTGAAAGGCCGCGGATTTGAAAGCGAACCTCGAATGGGGCCGCGATCTCGGCAAGTCGCAGCAAACATAAATCCTTTCACTCCGGACGCTGCGGCCATCGGTGCAAAGAGAACTCGAAATGGCGAAGGAAGGTGAGAAGTCTGAATTGTTTTCTTTTTGAAACGATGTAAACTGGCAATTTCTCAGTATTGTCCACTTAATTTCTAAGACAAAAAAAAAAAAAAATAGAACTCAAATTGTCTGTGGTGTTATACCAACTACATGTAGTTTGTATAAAGCACCAATTTTATGATGCTGAATGTCTTAAACTTCTTGCTTTTGTTGATTTCCCATACGTTTCATGATAAACAACCTTTGAGGGCTTCTGTGGCTTGCCTTTTGAAGGATCATCAGGTTCTAATTAGTTAGTTTTGGTAATCAATCAGTTTCCAGTTATTATGTAACCTTTGTCCAAATTAGGAAACTATAGTACGTTGTAACTTTCATAGAAATGTATCCGGTTATTTCAAAAATCTGCAACCGTTATTTTTATTTTGACGAGACAGCTGCAAAGTATGAGAAAAATGTTGGGCAATTTTGTCAAATTTTACTGCAAACCAAACAAGCACCGTTTCAGCGTTACAGGATTTGTATGCAGAAGGGCCCATGCTTAATCTCCTAAATTGTTCTGATACGCTACATAGAGAACAGGAACAACAAAAGTGGATAAACTTGCTAATCCAGTATCCTTTGTTGTCCTCTGGAGCTTACTTTCAGCTAAATTTTAACATTTTGAAGGGAACCTGTTGCCAGTAAGAAGTGGGAATAATTTTCTGTTCTTTTTTCCAGAAATGGTTCTATTTTAGAGGATGATGATGAAGACATGGAGGATGAAATATTTGGAAATCCCGCCAAGGTAACTGGATTTCACATGTTTTCTGTGTTTCTATGAGAATGTTCTGTGAGTGACAGTCAGATACACAGCGGGCCTTGTCTCTGCTATGGCAACCATGGAACCTCAGCTCGCTGTCGTTTCTACCCTTGTGTTGTGTAAGCTGTAGTATCAACATGTACATTCTCCTCACTGTCCCATACATAGTTCTCATGATACAGTTAGGAGAATTTGTTTAAACATCAAATATTTTGCTTTTATTGATTGTTTGCTTTATTATCATGACCAGTTTGTTTACTCCTGTAACGAGAAATTACCAACTACTGGGGTGTAAAAGGTAAAGCCCTGGGGAACCGATCAGACACTTTCATCTGATGATATTATTTTGTTCTGTGAAAAGTTGGATGAAAGTGTTTATAGTAGACCACAAAGTTTCTTCATCATTTGACTGAGCACTTGTGAGCAGTGCCAGCAATGTCTGGTGACTTAATATACTTGGTTGTACCCTGCAAGCAGAGATCCCTTTGATAAGATTAAAGGGATCTCCGCTCTCAGGGTAACTTGGTTGGGCAATTGGGAAAGGGTCTGCCCTCTGTTCCTGCCCCAGTCCTCTTGTCAGTTTATTCTCATATCTTTGCCAAGGCATGAGGCCACCAGTTTGGGTCTGCTTGCTAGCCAAGAACTGGTATCTGTATAATTTATTGAAAGGTGTGATTGCATTAGCTTGCAAATCTGGTATTGAAATATCAGACATACAGTGAATTAATTCCTTTTCTTTTTTTGCCCAGAAACTAGCACTTCGCGAGAGTAACATTTCCCGTTATAATGCCGAGTTTGCTGAAATAAGTACAATAGGATCTGGTCAGTTTGGCTCTGTTCATAAATGCGTCAATAGATTGGGTGAGTATGAGGTTTTTTTTTTAGGCATAATGTTTTGCAATATTGCTTAAACCACCCTCTTTTGTTTGAATAATAAAATACAATAAAATATTTCATTGTAAAATATGTGCAGATCTATAGTCTTAGTTGGTTGCTGTTCAGCTAAGAGACCTTCCTTTAAAGTGCCTATGAGGCGAAAATTGTCTTTAGGTAGTTATAAAATTTACCCTTTAAAACACGTGATTTCAAAGTTTGAGATTGCTGGGGTAAAAATTGTCGATTTTGTGAGCGCTCAAAGTTGGGCTATTTTGCCTTCAAAAATGGTATTCGAATCGTGTGGCCAAAATGCCAGGTGACAATAACCGCTGACGTCATGTTGGTGCCAAGAATTGCAATTCATCATGGCGGAAGAGAAGAAAGATAAGCGACAGCGAGGGCGATAGTGCGTTGCTTGCGTCCGTAACAAAGAGAGTTGCCAGAATCGATCGTTCACAGAATCGCTAGACATGCTTTTCTCTTTCTACAATCCTTTTCGGCGGCAAGAACGGAATGAAAGTAAACAAACTTTTGGCACCAATGTGACGTCACAACTTGGAATTCAGCGTAAAAGTCGACCCAGTCCTCTGACCATTTTTGAAAGCAAAATAGCCCAACTTTGAGCATTTGTAAAATCTACAAGTTTTACCCCAGTACTCTAAAACTTTGGAATCGTACATGTTAAAATGCAAATTTTATAACTACACAAAAGCAATTTTCACTTCATACATGTAGGCACTTTAACTTAGGTGTAATGCTATACAGTCATAACAAATGTATACTGAACTTAATGTTTACTCGTATGAAACAAAGCAATGGATGAACTTGTCCAATAAAATTTACAAGTACAGCTGTATGATGTCTTGACACCGAGATTCCAGGGTGACCTTGTCTGGGAATAATTAAGTTACTGATACTTGTTTTAATAACTCATTTTATTTCTGTTTAGATGGATGCGTCTATGCCCTAAAACGGTCGCTCAAGCCAGTAGCTGGCTCTGTTAATGAGTAAGTACATGTATCATGTAGATATCAGGTAGATGCACAAGTAAATTTTCAATAAAAATAGTATTTAAGGTTACTTTAGTACTGTTGTTGTCTTGCTATACGATAAACATATTTTGTTTTTATTTCCAGGCAAAATGCCATGCGTGAGGTGTACGCCCATGCTGTTCTTGGAAAAAACCCTCACGTTGTACGATATTACTCTGCATGGGCAGAAGATGGACACATGTTGATACAGAATGAATATTGTGAAGGTTTGTTCAAAATTTTACCTTTTATCTTGCGTTCTGTTGATGTGTGGAAGTGAAAACGTCTACAGTGTCCAAGAGTAAATTGTCATTTCACTAGGGTGGTGAAAATTGACAGTCTGAAGTTTGAACTAGAGATGACCTATTATCAACTGACAGCCTTTTGTATCATGGGGATGTCACATACATGTCTGTTGTAATGAAACAAAATGCCTTCATGATTTCAGATGTGTTTTTTTTTTTTAATAACATGTCTAGACCTTGCTGGCGGGGTGAGCTCAATCATTTTTTGTCGGAGAAAAACATTATATCTCAGCACATAGAAGGGCAATGTTTATTTTTGAAACAGAAACACTGCAAGTTAACATTCAGTCATCACAGCCCTGGTATGAACTTTCATTTTCTCCTAACTGCTTCCCATCATCTTTACAGTGCAAGTTGAGAGAATTTGTTTCAACGTCATGGCCTTTTATCTTTGGTGATAATTTCCTTTCTTCTCATAACCCAGATGTTTGACCAAGTGGTGATATTTTTGAATAAATAAGTAATAATAAACAAATAATAATACTGGAGTTCAAAGGGATAACTTTAGTGATCAAAACAATGGTAAACAAAATGGTTATCACAATTAGATGAATCATGGTCACTACTGATAATGTCAGCAGAGGTGAATCAATAAATGTTAGAAGCATATTTGACAAATAAATAAATTTTAACACTGGAAAATAAATAAACAGTAACTACATTTTAACTAAATAATAATACTTGAGGTCAAAGGCCTGAATAACTTTACTGATCAAATGATCAAAAAATGTTCATCCCTTGATAAGATTCCTGTTATCTCAAGTTCTTATTGTAAACATCTTACAACTACAGGGGTTGTAATTTACTGTTACTAGTAAACATGGTTTATTTGTATCTGACTCACTGGACAGTGCTCTCAACAGTAATAATTACATGTAGTAACAGGGATTTTATTGGAAGCCAGGACCCAGGTACTGGCTCTGTTTACCTGATCATGGTACCTGCCTTTGGAGAGATTTAAAACAAGACAAATTAATGAGTGGTGCCCATCTACAAATTATTAAGAACCCTTTTGTCACAAAAATTAATGAAAACCCTGAATAAATTACATGATTGTATACCAAGGAACTTGTCTGCATGTCAATGCTACATTTTTTGTTTGATTTTTTTCAGGGGGTAGTCTAGCTGACCTGATTGAAAGGAATAAAAAATCAGCAGAAGTTATGGGAGAAGGAGAACTAAAACAACTTCTAATTCAAGTAGCTCAGGTGAAACAGAATAAACCTGTTTGTTTGTAGTGATGCTATTTTCAGCTTACAGTGTACCCAGTACATTGTTCGTTTATGAGAAGAATGGAAATAATTATTTTTCTTTTACATACAGGGTTTAAAGTACATCCATTCATTAGGCTTGGTTCACATGGATATAAAACCTGGTAAGCTTTTATTTACCTTGGCTTCATGATATCACTTATATCAAGGCAGTGTAACCTGCGACCTGTGACAAAACCTAGGTGTATTAAGTTCATATTTAGCGATTTAGAAAATTCGGCATTTCCCTCGGGCGTGAAAGGGTTAATAATTCTCCCCACCCCCATCCCCTTACTGTTACATAAATCCCACCTGGGTGAACACAGACACTTGTCTTAGGAAACAACAAGATTGGGATCATGTATATTGAAGCCACCCACTCAATCGATGTTGGTCGATACATGGTGATCTTGGCTGCCACTTGGCCGATTTGTTGACCATTACCCAATAGTCAGCTCTCAGTGACACATCGGTCAAATGTTGGTGGTATATACTGTAGCTGTAGTGAAATGGGGTGAACTGTCAAGAGAATATCGACCAAGTGTTGGAAGTCAGTATCGACCTCGACATGTGCATCAGTTAATACTCGACTGACTCTTGAACCTCGTTGGCCAATACTTGACCACCAGTTAACCATGTATCAGCTGACATATTGATCGAGGGATGACTGAGTGTCAGCCGATATCTCAACTGAGTGGTGATCCACAGCAGCGGTTGACTCTCAACCACTGATCCCACAACTGCAGAGGTTATGCCTTGAACCAGACTAACTTTCAGACAATCTGACATCCAACATGCTAACTCAACTGATGTCTGCAATGTTCCTCCACTAGAAAGAAATGATTCTCGCATAAAAACTCATCTTTAATGAACCTGTTTTTTTTTTGTTTTGTTTTTTTGGCAGGAAATATCTTTATCAGTTATAATACAAGTATGGAGGAATGCCAGCATAGTGGTGACGAAGGATTTGATGAAAATGATACTCCTGGTCCAAAAAAAAGAACACCAATTTATAAAATAGGTACAATATCACTAAACTATCAACAGTGCAGATCAGAAAAGTATGAATGCTGTATGTGATTGAAGAATTGAAGATTGAAGAAGAGATCAGAATCCAGCACTTGCTGTTTACTCATCTTGTATCTGATCAGTTTTTCGAGAATACAAGAAATGTTCTGACTGAATTCTGGTGTTTAAACTTTTCTGAGGTATATTAAAAGATGTCAAAAAGCTTTTAATTAGTTAAGTGAAGGAAATGGTTAAGTACCTTTTATCGTACACGAAATGCTGCAACTAGACCACCAAGGGAAACACTACAAGTAATTTTCTGCAAAACAGTCTAGTTTTTGTTCATCAGCCAGGAGTGAGTGCAGAAATGGTAAGGCAGTCAGACTGGACACAGTCTGTGCCAGTACTTTGTGCCTTGCAAGTTCTCACTTTGGTGATTTGTCTCTCTCCCTCCATGAATTTTAGAGCAACAATGATTTGTGTTGTAGCCTATATCATATAATATTATGTTACCTACTAGGCAATTTTTTTTCAAACTGCATTGGACAATCAGCTTCTGGAGGAATAAGACTATTAAGTGAAAGCTTTGGCAGTTGCAGTTATAAATTGACCAGCAGGTTAAAAAAAGGACTATATTGTAAACAGGTGGTCGTAAGGGTGGGTTGGATTGTTACTGATAAAAGTGTTAAATGATTCCTTTTTACAAGGTGACCTGGGTCATGTGACATCAGTTGCTAGTCCGCAAGTAGAGGAAGGTGACTGTAGATTTTTACCCAATGAAGTACTACAAGAAGTAAGTGAATCCTATTTTCATTGATTACTATAGTGCATAAAATATGTTTTCCGTGAAAGTAGAAATCAGTCTGGATATTAAAAAGATATTAAAAGATCTGTAATTCTTAAATGCCCGAAGTGTAACTGTACAGTAAAAATTGTAATCATTTGGTAATATCATACCTTGTAACAAGTGTATTTCTTCTTTTATAGGACTATTCTTCTTTACCAAAAGCTGACATTTTTGCATTGGCACTAACAGTATATTTAGCTGTAAGTATATCATTTTTTTATAGTTTCAGTATTATATGTTAACTGTAACATGTGTAACAGAAAGGGGTTCAAACCATTTTTTTTTTTTGGTTAATGTATATTAACAACTGTATTAAGCTGAGTGGAAGAAGGGTGCCCGGGAAGTCCCAGGGGCCTCCACTGTGACCAGCCAGTCCCTAGACAGTAATACGCTCCCATGGCTGGCAATCCCTGAAACCCAGCCATGAGCCCCCACACCCAGTTATCCGGACACCCGTCACACTGTGTAAGCAATGTAAAAGGGGAAACAAGGGGAGAGGGAGGGAGGGGCAGAAAAACCGAAGCCAACAAGAAACTCCACAAAAATCCGCTATGCACCGCCACACTTAAACGCCACCACAATGTGGTTCTCTGCATATGCACTACCTACTAAAAGCCGCTGACCGCCCAATGAATGCCAGCTCTTCTTTGTTGTTACTTAGTTAAATTGCATTTAACTGCATTTAATAAAACATTTCATTCGGTGTTTTTTTGCATTGTTTTCTAAAAGATACATGCATGTATATGCAACTGTTGTTTGCTGAAAACAATCTAACCTTGCCAGACTGCATAATTATAAAGTACCGGTAGTAACAGCTTGCTTTGCATGATCAGGGTGGTGGACAAGAACTTCCAAAGAATGGTGAAGGATGGCATGAAATCAGGTAACTTGGACTTGCATGCATTTGTTGATATGGCAACTAAGCTTTCTTTGCAGTTGTTTTAACAAACAATGCATTATCAACCACGTCAGGCAGCACATTTGAAAGTACTGTTGTTTCTCATTGTTCTTACAGAAGAGGTTATCTCCAAACCCTTGAACATATCTCCAATGAGATGAACTTACTTCTGAAGGTTTGTGGCAACCTGAATGAGACAATTTGTACTTATGCCCAGTCCGTGTTGTGCATCTTTGTATCTTACAGCCAAGTTCAGTGCTGTGTATAGAACCAGATTTCAAAACATAAGTTGACCTACATGTAGCTACGATTTGATTGTCATGATTTGTTCATAACCAGGCAATGGTGAAGGAAATTCAAACATAGAATGAGTCCATGGCATAATTAATGCTAACTTCTTGAAATGTAAAAATCCATCAGAAAGGGATCTGCAACATTTCCTTTCACCATCATGGTTGAATCATGACAGGCAACTCATGGCCATTGAAAACTTGGGTCTGTACACTTCAGTGAGATCTGCTGTTCACCATGGGTTGTGAATATTGCTCATAATACAGTGAACCATTTTCCTGACAATGATCTAATAATATAATTGATGTTTTTAATTTTCGCAGTTGATGACTGATCCTGTAACAGATAACCGACCTTCTGCAACAGCCCTCACACAGCACCCAGTGCTTTGTCCTCTTGCCGCAAAATCCAAGGTATGTCTCATGCACTGCCAAAACAACCATCCTCATTGGTACTTCTGAATCAATGTTACAACACTTCAGGTCAGAACATGTTGTGACGCAATTCTAGTCAAACAGAACTTCAGTGTTCCTGATAAATTTTAAGAGCATCAGGACAATTTGGAATTTTACTGTCACATTCTCTCACATAATTATGTGTGCTGCATCTGTATTATTTGAATTCCATCCAACATTATGGATCTCAATCAAAGAAAAGAAGTCCTTTGAAACCAAAGAAGCGTAGCTGAACAGGGTCATTAGGTCACATTCCCTTTGCACAGCTTGGTGGATTTCAATCCACTTTGTTGGCTTCTGTTATTCAAAATCCATTTCTTGTTGATGTAACACACTGTATTACATTTAATATTCTAATTCCAAGAGCAATCATGTCTTGCAAGATACAGTTAGCCTGTGAGAGCACATGCCTTTAATTCCGGTTTTTGTTTCACATTGCAGGGCTCAGTGTTAGCGACCAGCTGGTCGCATATGCGACTAGATTTTTTATTTTGCGCCTAAAAGATCATATGTGATCGCACTCACGCGCCTAAAAACGCCCAAGTTCAGTGCGCCTGAATCGGGGCCACTTTGATTCCTCACCTGACAATTATTGTGTACTCTGCCTGATTAAACACGAAACAGAAGCTTGAAATAATAAATTCAAACGTGGACGTAACGCAATAAGGTTCCACATAACAAAGTTACACCGTTTTTCTTGCATCAGTGTGTGTTTTATTTGTTGTTTTCCCAAGTCCATTTCTTGTCCGTGTTTCAACCCACCCCAGACTCTTCTCGGTTTTGTGACCGCAGCGCTGACACGTACAAGTGAAGACAACCTTCTGAAACACTTGCTTCTCGTGAATTTAGTTCGCTTTGCCGATATCAAAGAGTCAAGAATGTCTAAAAAATCTGGGTTAAGAGACTTTTTTTCTTCAAGGCAAGCACAAGTGTTACGTATTTCCTGTGAAACAATAAATTATATTTCAGTTAAGTCAATGCGCAGTCAACAATGTAATTTATTCTCTTTTTCGAAACGCTCATTTACAAAAAGACAATTTATTCTCAAACAGCCGGCTCCTGCCTTCCAACACATTTGACGCAATTACACCAGTTGTGAAGTGGTTAAACAGTGGGCAGAGATCAAGGCGACCTAACCTTTCCTACAGAAAATGGCTAGATAAATTAATTTCAGTTGGTGATCCTTGGGACTTGAAGGATTTCGTTTGATCGAAAGGATTCAGTGACGTTATTCCTTACCTTCGTTTTGCCTTATTATCTTGTTTAACGTACCATAACATGTAATATTCTAAAAATGAAACAGTATTATTGCTATCGCAAACGTACAGTAAGAGACTGAAAGAAAGAAACACACGATTGAAATAAAACATTACCATGCTGGTAAACGATCGGCAAGCGAAAATAAGTAAAAGAAATGAACAACGTTTGGGTGTCGTGATGACACCATTATCAATCACTGATAAAATGTCTGAAGCTTCTGATTTTTCTTTTTGGTGCTGCCAGTATTTTAAGTTGTGCTCCTAAAATTTTCAGCTGCACGCCTAAAATTTCGGCAGTGCGCCTAGAAATTTACACCTGGTAGCACAGGTGCTCCCAAAGTCAAAAATAAACTTTGAGCCCTGCATTGTGACTCATCTTTGAAATTACTAATTCTAATTCACAGGCCCAACTAAGGAAGGAGCTGAATGCCGAAAAATTCAAAAATGAAGTCCTTTCGAGGTACATTTAATTCTGTTCCTTTTAGCCAGGACATTCACTACTGTCTTCTCACACCACTTATACTCAAACCAATCTTTTCATTTAACAAGATGTTATATACTGTATTTTTCTGTAACAATGAACTAAATACATTTTCCCTTTGTTTTAGGGAACTTGAAGAGGCTAGAGTACAGCAAAACAACCCTCCAAGACCCAAAATTGGACTTGGGACTCAATCCCGCAATTCTAGATTAGTAGGACAGAAAGTTAACAGAAGTATGAGCCTAAGTGTAATCATGTGATTCCATCAATTTTTTTTATCTTTCATTGCTGTAAATAGCTTCCTAGCTGAACAGAATCAGAATATTTTTAGTTGTTTTTTTAAAATGAGGATTTTCAGTGCCTTACTGATCATTTTATATCATCTTAAAGCTGTTAGGAAATTTTATCATTTTAATTACATGGGCTTTCAATTGAAAATTTGAGAGAAAAAAAGATGTATATATGTTAAAATTGGACTTATTTTTAGATGAAATTTAATAAATGTTTTATTAAAAAGAAGAGGTTGTGTTGCTTATCTTTGTTACTTGGGCTATCGCAATCTCCCTAAATGACATCTACAGTTGCTGTAAATGGAATTCAAGCTTGTTTCATAACAGGGCCTTGTTAGTCCAAGGGACAGAAAAATGACATGTTGGGATGGGTGATAGCCTGAAAGAGTAGGCTTTTGTTTCACTTGTTGTGAAAATAGCTCTTTCAGCGGCAGGTGAAAGAAAAGCTGGAAAAAGGATCTGCTCTCGCAGGCTTGATGGGTGCCTAAATTTTGGCAAAGGCACCTAACATTCAAAGGGAGAGATTCTGCAGAATTGGCTTCTTTTGCCAGGAAGTCTGACAAGACCATTCCATTGGTCGCCAGTATTTGTTGGCAAATCAAACCAGTTTTTTGGTGGACGGGGATCTCCCTTGGGCCGCCGTTTACTAACTCAAGGCAAACATCTTGAGAAAGGCTGCTTTTACCAGGGCATGAATATGCTTCCACGGTTTAGGATCCCAAACCTTGTTCCTGGTTCTGTTGCTAACTGGAACAAACACTTATAAACTTAATTAAAAGAAGGAGAAGGTGATGAAAAGAAGGAACACCTGCAGAAATGAAGGTAGGGATTCATTACGCTACTTTTAATAGTCTTTATTTTATTTGTCTAGCCAGAAGCCTGGTTAATATTCAAATGTCTTGAAATTGTTCTACACCATGGAAAATATTTTATTTTTTAGTTAAATACCATACCAAAGTTCATTCAAGAAAATAAATAATTATTGTTATGAGAGACATGACCGTACAGTGTAGTGTCTCTTCGTATAAAAGATATTCTCTAAAAAAACAAGAAACTTAGTGAGTGGAAATTTGATCCCCTTTCCATGTTATGTCAATTTATGTTAGTAAGATATCGATTGTCAGCTTTTTTGCAGGAGGTTTCTGGAAATTATTAATCGCATCACTTCGTTGGTTCCTGCAAAAAAGATGAGATAAAGCAAATTATCATTCTGGAAATTATACGTCTACAGTAAAGTTCCCATCAGTAATGGTTATTTAATAATGTGTTTGTACTTTAAATCACTGTCAGGTTTTTACCAAGTTCTCCGGAGTTCAAAACTCAATTCAATCAATGCATATTGTGATACACACATTTAGATTCTAGTGTGTGACTTGGCAAAGGATTGATTTTGATGAATTAGCTTACGACTATTGCTAGAAACAAACAAAAAAAAAACATTCTTGCTTTGCTTCTGTTCAGTTCATTGTTAGGACTAAAGTCATCCCTTATTTGTCAAATTCAAGTAATCATTATGCACTTATCATTGGCTTTCCCGGGGGTTGACCCCCGGGAAACCCCCGGGAACATGCGGGGAATTGTACATTTTTGACAATATTTTGGACCCGCCAGGTGGGGACATTGTTTAGTTTTGGAAACGAACGCTTCAGACCCCAGGGATGCACCCCCGGGATTTGTTCATTATTGGTCAGCGGTACATGGCATGTTAAAATGGCATTTTAACACTGTGTGTCCGTTGTGTTGATAAAAGCCTTTTCAGTTTTGCTTTTACAAGTATGTCTTTGCGATTTTCCTTTTGTATAAGAGATTCTTCCCTAGATCAAAATGTGATGCGACTGCTCTGCTTGATGGTGTTTGTCTTGATCATGAGGGGGAATTCTCAAATATACTGAATGGAGGGTTTCTTACTGATCATTCTGAGCGATAAGGATTAGTTTTTGATATTCCATTGTGTATGCTAGCTCTGTGGCATTTGTTAAGGCTTATCAGCTTGGATTGACTGCAAGATTTCAGGTAGCACTAAATAAATGTTATCTGTGAAGATACAGGATCCGTGGATTTCTTAACTCGTGAATTTATGCTTATGCTATTGTATCTCGCTGTGGGAAGATTGCTAGCCTCCCACGCAGACGTCCTTAGGGGTTCGTCACGGGTTTTCTTCCCCACGAACGGAAGGAAACGCGTGGGGAAGGAAATGCGTGACGAACCCCTAAGGACGTCTGCGTGGGAGGCTAGAAGATTGCTAGAAGTTTGTTATCATGGATATGAGTGTCTAACAGATCCTCGTCTTTACAAAGCTCACTTTCGGGAGCTATAGTGCTATAGCTTGCTGCGCTGTCTTTTAGTTCTCTGAGTTGCTTTTAATCTGAAAAACAGCTATTGTGTTCTTAGAGCTGACACGTACCTCCATTATTTTGTGGCTTAGCTTGCATCAGCAGCAGATATTTAAAGCTAAGACAGGCAACTGTCTTGTGAGTCTCTAGGATGCTAGCGAAAAATGAAGGTATCCTGGCTCCTAAGCCCCTGGGGAGGGGTATTTGGCGTGACTTTTATGCCCTATTCCCCGGGGATTTAGAAGGTTTTTGTTTGATCGTTAAAACAAATCCCCGGGGGTCAACCCCCGGGAAAGCCAATGATAAGTGCATTATGGTTAAAACATAATCAGTCTGAATGTCATTTGGAGAAATTTGGATTATCAGGTGAATATGTCACTTCCACCATTTCCTTCAGCAAGCCTCTTCAATTATTTCCCATTACCTTCTAGAATTTGATGTACTCTACAGTCCCTCATGTATTGTTGCACTGCATAATCCTTAAGATATCCATATCCTCCATGAATCTGGAGAGCATCATTACATATCTGAAGATACAAACAAAGGGTTAGAAATTTTTAGCCTGGGTCTTAAGCATTTAAATTTTCTTGTCTTACAGGTAAAGGCAAGGTTAGTCATACAAGAGTTAACACTTATTATGAAATGGTAGGAGCTTTCCAATGGCAGCTATCATAAAGTTTATGGGAGCATCGTTTTCCAAGCATTTGCTTCACAGATTTGCTTTTTTAAATCTTCAACATACAGTATTTTCCAGATATGCATGCGTGTACTGGAAACTACGCCCCTAACTAATATATTATTATATTGTATTTAACAGACCTGAAAACATTGATCTGTAGCAGACAGTTTAGCCATAGAACACAGTGTGGATGCTTCAGGTGACTTGGAGTCCAAAGCAGTGGCAGCTTGTCGTACAATCAACCGTGATGTTACAAGAGCAGTTGCCATCTCTGCTAATTTGAACTGAATGTGCTGAAACATTTGCAATGATCTGGAGGTTAGTGAATCAGTTTTTGATCTGAAGGGCATTGGTTTGGCCATGGTCACTGAATTGTGCTACTCTTTCCTTGGACAAGGAACTTAACTCCACTTTATCTTTCTTCACCCAGGTGTAAATATGGGCACCAGATAAGAATTTTGTTGAAAAGGAAAACTTTGCGATGTACTGTAGCCTGCAAATGCAGATGTATTTCCGGCCGTAAGCGACAGCCAGAAATACATCTGCATTTGCGGGCTAGATGTACTGCCCAGGGTTAATCCTGAAATGGACTAGCGTCCAATCCAGGAAAACAAATATCCCTACAGCTGTAGTTGCTTCATGCTACAGACACCATGTAAACTTGCCTTGGGCCCATACATGAGATTTTACCTTAGGCCCAGTACAGATAGCTGGTGAGCAAACTATCTATTTGGTGTCACGCAAGACTCATTTGAGGTGTGAGCAGAGAGCAAGGCAAGCCATAAGAGGATTGGGTTGGGGGCATTCACCTCCCAAATCCTTTGCCGACTTTTGCGTTGCTCCCACGTGTGCCCCAAATAAATATTGTATGAGACCCATGTTAGAGAGGTTGCTTGCAGGCTACAGTACAAATTAATAAATACTTCACATGAGCTCATGTGAAGTTCAGTGTCTCAGCCAAGGTAGAACCCCAGCTGTTATTCCTAGCTGAGCTAGGCAGGGAGAGTGTAGCTGTGCTGATTCAGATTGGAATTACATGTAGATCAGCTAGATTCCAAATTGATTCTGACTCTGTACGTCATTATTTGCCAACTTTATTCATTGAATTTGAAAAAGGGAAAAACTGAGATGATGCTGTTTGGTACCAGTAAACGGTTGAGTCTGTTTCATGACCGTCAAGTCAACCTCTCGGTCAATGGTTCTTCCATCAACACCACTACATGCTATAAGTACCTTGGCGTGCATCTGGACCCGACACTTAATTTCGAAACGCATTTTCACAAAATTTACAAGAAGGCAGCAGGAAGAGTGAACCTTTTACGGCGCATCCGCTCTAACATTGATACTTTTAGTGCCCAACGAATTTACCAGTCGATGATTATGCCAATATTTACGTATTGCGGCTATAATAGTCTTGGTTGGTTGGAATCCCGTAAAGTCCACTGTAAACGCATGATCCGCTCCATTGAGAAACGAAGTCTCGAAATCATTTCCCCGAAATGCAGTCCGCAGAACTGTGATCTTCGGTTTTTAACAATTGACAACTTTTTACAAAAGAAAGCATACTGTCTGGTATTTGACTGCCTTAATGGAACTGTATGCTCTCCTTTTAAGAATTATTTTCAACGAGTGAATCATAACGCTTTAAATACTAGAAACAATGGGAAAGCAGCAAAACTGCCCAAGGTCAAACTAGATTTTGCACGCCATAGTTTTTATTTTTTAGGTGCCTCGACATTTAATTCTTTACCTTTAAGTCTGAGAAGCATTAATTCTAGATTTTTATTCAGGAAAGCCTTGGACGATTTTTATCTGTAAATTTTTACTGTAGTTCTAAATTAGTGCATGTTTTGCTTTTACATATCAGTTCATAATTATTCTTATTTGTAAGTTTTTAATTTTTAGTCATCAGGACCCCGTTGATAACAGTATTCTATACTGAAGGGTTATCCTGGATAAATATTCGATTATTATTATTATTATTATTATTATTATTGATTTCATTGGTTCATGTAGAAGTTAAGCATATGAACCAAGATGGACCTTATATGACATAAAGTATAATTTATATCACATAAAACTTCACACACAGAGAAAACTGATCAATCTTCTGATACCTGGTTGTCTGCAAGGGGTCGACCAAACTGTTTCCGCACCTTAGCATGTTCAATTGCTTGTTCAATGGATGATTGAGCAGCTCCCAATGAGCATGATGCTAAAAAAATTGATTGGAGAAAACAATTATGGCTGAAAATTATTAAACATCAGGATCAAAAGGTTGGACTTATAGCCCAAACTGTTTGATTCCCAAATTTCTTTTTGCAATTAAAATGCTTGTTCTGTGAATTGCCTATTACACAGATCTATACTTAAAAAGAATCACAAATCAAGAAATCCTTTTAAAAATACGTACAAAACTTTTCATATAATTTGAATGATTACTAATGCTCACCAATATTGATACGTCCACCATTCAATCCATGCATTGCTATACTGAAACCCTAAACATTAAAAAGAGGAAATTACTTAATGCAGGCTACATGTGGGTTGACACTGCTCTGTTATAAACGAGCATTCAAATTTGATAGTCAGAGTCATCATAAGTAAGATTTCATGCTACATACATCATAAGACTAACAAAGGTTTCTTCAACGAAAGATCTCCAAAAGGTACCAACAAGAGATTAAACTTGTTTTTTTGCATTCCGAAGCAAGAATTAGCAAAAAAATAAAATAAAAAATAAATAAAAATAAATACAGAACAATGTTTTCCGAATGAACTGAAGGCCATAGCAAATCTGAGGAAAACAAACAAATGACCTGAAATGCACTATACAATGGTTATATATGCCCCTAGCCCTTCAATTTTCATAAAGCTCATCGATGGGAATAAGCTTGTAAAAGATTCATAATACAACTTGTTTGCCTGAGAAAAGATCTTACACATGGATTCTACAAAGATGATTGTTTACAAGTCACAGTGATTAATTGAAGAGAGACTCAACAGATGTTGCTTATTCTTGGCAAGGAGGCAGCTGAGCTGGCATAGATAACAATAATATATTATTAATAATAATTATTATCAATGATGTACCTGTCCTTCATCTCCAACTCTGTTAGAAACAGGTACTTTACAATCTTCAAATATCACCGCTCTTGTTGGCTGGGAATTCCATCCAACCTAATCCAACACAACACGTACAATCAGACTTCAGTTGATGGATGCACAAAATATCACAAGGGCAATATTAGTTAGTTTACAGAAGATTTTAAATTTTTAAAAAAAATAAATGTAAGTAAGATGATTTGCATCAATTCAGCACATCACATGCTCTAACAATACCTTTCTCTCTTTCTTGCCAAAACTCAATCCTGGTGTTCCATTCTCAACAACAAGTGTTGAAATTCCTTTAGGACCTACAACCAAATTCATGACTTGAACTGACAGAATTCTGAATTCTTGCTTACCTTTTTAACAGTATTTGGCAAGTGTTGTACACTGTATGACTGTTTTGAGTAATTCAGACATTTCTCTGGTAAACGGGGCTCACAAGTTGATTGTGATTTTGGACAAAGTAAGGAATATTAGCTCAAGTTGCATACATGTAAGTGCCCCCGGAATGTGGAATTTTGAGTTTTTTCAGGGACGTAGCCACTATTTGAGAAAGTTGCTGGTCCAATGTCATTGGAAGGTCTTTTACACCTTGTCATACTTTGCGATTTTGTATTAAAGGCCAATGTTTTTATCTGTGTTTAAAAAATGCTGATGATGGCAATGATGATGGTTGGGGGAGGGGAGGGGAGGGTGAGGAGGTCTGTACAGGGCATGCTTCCTTGGGAGTTTTCTGTTTTCAACTGGCACTTAACAGACTGTGCATTTTAGTAGATTTTGATCCCAAACCTGCAGTAGTTGTTAACCACTTGTATTTGTATAACGAAACAAGTGAACACGCAGGTTATGGCCATGTTATTGGTTGTAAAGACATCAAAATAGCTCGCTCATCTGTTAAACTGACTTCTGAGACAAATCCACTACCGCTGTCCCAATCAGACAATTGCGGGCGTGCCCAAATGTGAAGCCAACACATCCCTCTTTATTACATACAAGTTTTCTTTGAGCTGTATATATTAAATTATTACAGTTAACTTCCTTCAGTTGGCAAAACATTTATTTGATGATACCTTGTTCTCCAGTTCTGACCATGACTATATACACATCAGTATCACCTCCTCCACTGATGAAGGCCTGATAAGAAAGAAGACAACATTGCAAGTTTTGATTACATTATTTTGTGTTCACTTGTTACCTGAAACAATGGCACCATTACACATCACATGAATTTAAAATCAGGCCAAGTTTAATAACCTTTGAGCCATTCAGAATGTAATAATCTCCATCCTTTTTAGCAGATGTTGATAATGAAGCAGCATCACTTCCACTACCTGTCACAGAAAAGACAATCATGTTTGGTGTTCTTTTTCCAAGTTCTCTACAATATTGTCATTTCACATTGTTGTTTTGCAGCACTTGGATGGTAAAGAAATGTATTAAACCCATTCCCATTGTTTTGTGGTGTTCTCATTGCTGTTGCTGTCATCATTAAGTTATCTATAACTACTAGCACTTTTCATGGTACTGGAGTTGTCTGTATAATTATTAGTAAAAACCATTATAATAATTATATTACACTCAATCAATTTTAATTTGTATATTAACTCAGAAACCAGCTTGGCACCACACAATGTTAGCTATGAGCTTATGTGTCAATCGATTTTGAGGAATTGGCCGGCTAGTATTTTGTATCAAAGCTATGTACAAGACTTTTCTGTGGCGGGAATGATAGTTGTTATATTATATTCAGGTCTGTCATTAATTAGTTTTCAACCGCTTCACACCCATAACAGTGTTGCTTACAATGACCCTACAACCATCTTGATCACCCACATAACATCAAGGTTCTTTCAAGGTTATTCAGCCGTAGCAGGTGTTACGGATTACGGCCCTTAATGACAGCTCTATATTATTATGTTTAAAAAGTTCTACAACAGCCTTAAAACTCTCTTAGGAAAACACTTACCAGGTTCTGTTAAGCAATAAGATGCAAATTTCTAAAAAAAGAAACACAAACAAATGTAATGGCACAGTTTCCACTTTCTATTACATTCACATCAATCAATAACATCTACAAATTCAAATCTTTTAAGGACGGTGCCCACTAATACTAATACTGAAGTGTTTTTGCACAGTTTATGACTATGCAGGAAGAGCAGATCTTAGCAAGAGCCATCAGAATCCAAAAAGAAAATTGAGAGTAACCAGGCATTTTTCAGAGATAATTAAGCAACACTTATTCTAAAAATGCATGGTTACCCCCCCCCCCCCCCCCTCCCATTTTCGTTTTGGATACAGCTGCAGTGCAAGAATCGTATTTGAAGAAAAAGTAGATTCTCATTACTGCAAAAATGAGTTTTTTTCTAATAAAAAAGAGTGCAAGACATTATCATATAATTTACACAGCAATATGAAAATAGAAAGTAGGCCAATAACCATCTGATGTTTTGTAGGTGAGTTTTATTTGCATTTCTCTAGAATTAAGAACCTATTTTAAGAACCTAAGTAGCTTAAAATTGTGTTAACTACCATTCAGGATTTATATAAGAACCTGTTTAGGCTACTTCCCAAAAATGTAAGTTATTAGTTGCAGGTTTTTACTGTACCAAAAGCACTTGCTAATAGTTCTGCTTTCTCCACGTAGTTTTAAGCCGCACAAAAATATCCCTGTATTAGCAGGCACCACCCATAGGAGGCCAGTGAGTATCTCAAGATGTGCAGAGCATATGTGCAGTAATAAAAGTAGGCACCGTCCTTAAACAACTTAATACCTCCATTGATGCTAATTCAGGGATAAATCTTTCTTTAAGTTCTTCAGAACCAAACTCATCAATCATCCAAGCAGCCATACTAAAAATATTAAAAACAACAAAAATTATCAGCACAAATATTTAAAATGACAACCATGTCGTCCATAAAACAAAAACTAGAAAAAGTACTCCCCTTATAAAATTTCAAATTAAATCATGCACCAGCATAGGAAAATATCGATGAAAAGCTAAATGATCTTTATTTTACTAGAAAAGAAAAATGGTATGCTTTTAATAATAATTATTAAAAGCATACCATTTTTCTTTTCTAGTAAAATAAAGATTTTATTTTTATTATTAACTTCCATGAGAGATGTCCACCCTATAAAGAGTTAAATATTATTTGACAATAGAAACCTGTGATTTCAGAAATAGAAACTTAAGTAAGTTAAGGAAAGTTACAAGTTAAAATTATAAAAAATTAATTACTATTGCACATTTACAGTCCAGGAAAACTGTTTTAGTTTGATTCATGCAAAGTGAACAGTAAAACCAAGAAAAAATATGTAAGTAGTTGATTGCCTGCCATACAGAGAGACTGTAAAGTTTATGGACCTTATGCAAAAATGGCTGACATTTTAATATTCTTTTGTCTGCATTCAAATTAGCCTCACTAGCCTTGTTCAAGGTGAAAGTTTCTTTTGATTTTTGAACTCAGGAATGAGGTTAGTAAGGCTAATTTGAATGCAAACAAAAGAATACTAAAATGTCAGCTATCTTTGCACTCGGTCTATGTATCGTGTGAAACAGTTTTGTCCTTTCCATTAGGTGCTCAGTAACTTGCAGTGCTGTTACAATCTTATATGCAAAGGTGAAACAGATCATGATTATAATTTGACAATATATATAGCCAGTGGATCTTAC
This sequence comes from Pavona decussata, assembly GCF_977016875.1. Classification (NCBI taxonomy): domain Eukaryota; kingdom Metazoa; phylum Cnidaria; class Anthozoa; order Scleractinia; family Agariciidae; genus Pavona; species Pavona decussata. The sequence continues at coordinate 4,863,604 of NW_028145528.1, read as the reverse complement.
TTGTGAATGCTGAGATATGCTGTTGTGCTTACACATCCAGAAGACAGAGCTTCAAAAATCACTGATGCATCTAGTCTGGACAATCCACTACCACCATGATCTTCTTTAGTATAGATTGCTGAAAGACAAGCCACTAGAATGAGTCAAGTGTAAACTGTGAGCAGGCTCAGGTACTGTTAGTGTTATTTTTATGGAAACGTGAGCTATCTCGCATGCTAAATAATGTGTACATGTACTATAAATCCATGCAGGGGAACCAGTCTTTATTAAGATCACCAATGGGGGGCCAGTGTGATCATGACACCTAAGTTTATTTGTGGCTGGACCACAGGTGGCATACACATTTTGAACTGTACCTGGCTTTTTTGGCATGAGACAACCAGGAATGTCATTATCCCCTCCACCCTCTGGATGTGGGTGAAATAGTAACCTGCCCTACCTACCTCCAAATCCCAGGCCTGCTAATTTCTTTAACACATCCACAGGAAATATCTCCTGAAAAAATACACAATAAGTCAAGTTATTATAAGCACTTTACTCAACTTCAAAACCTAAATACAATAACTGGAAAAGACACTGTTACTCATTTTAAAATTAAGCAATACAGTGATTTAAGTTTTACAGTGGTGTGAATTTATTTAATGAATATGTTATTATTTAGCAATTTATAGCACATTCTTTTCCTGGGGAAAGAGAGGCAAAAAGGCCAATAATTATACATTACATAACCAGATGGCAGTTGCCCCAATCTAGTAAACTATCTGTAAACCAATCTGTCACACCAATGTTATCTCATGGTTTGAGCCGAAATTTACTGGAATCAGAGCATGTCACTATTTATAGTTGGCTGCGGTGTACATAAAACATGAAGAAAGTCTGCCAATTTAAAAAAAAAATGCACTTGGGAAAAAAGAACATGTGCCCATGGATGGGCACATGATTGTGTGATTCTTGAGAAAAACAATCAGACAAGTATTGTGTTATTTTTGTGATATATATCTAATTAATTAGTGGTCCATACTTCTGTGGGATGAAAGACTTCACGCTACAAACCTCTTGATCCCATTTTTGCATCTCAGGTGCAAGTTCATTTTTCGCAAAATC